>NC_054056.1:57148306-57448690 GCF_017639655.2 Falco naumanni | reverse complement strand
TAGGATCACTGGATGTCTTCCACCTAAACTTTTCATTCTACTTAGCATAAAAAGAGACACTACTAAGCATTCAGGCCATCTTTTGTCATTCTCTTTTGCGGACGAGTAATTTCTGCAAGACTGTGAGATTCTGAGAATTGTCTACCTGGAAATGATTTGTCTGGCCCAAACTAGATGATGAGGCAGGCCTGGCAATGGTCCTAGATCATGTTAATGTCTTTTAAGCAGGACCAGTATTAAAAGCAGAAACAGCTTTTATGTGTGTCTTGCTTTTGAAATTGCCAGCGTGATGATGTGGTGTGAGTATAGCAGTTAAATCTTAGGCGTTAGGTGCTCGACAGTCACATGGCAAAGTAGGAAAGATTCAAAATGCTCTGAGCCACCTGTACTGGAGAACTTGAATGACTCTTTGGAACAAATATAAAGGCATTGCAAAGTAGACTATGATTAACAGGCTAGTGTGCTGCAAGTTTTGTAAAAAATTCTTCATATTGATGCAAGCCTATTTAAGCCTTGGCATACTATCATAGTCCCAGGGACTACAGAGACATCTGAGGTAGACCATGACAATTATTCAGTTAAATCTGTCAATGATTGAGGACATATATTAATAATGGACCATTAGTGATGACAGAGATATGCCTTGTTCATGCTGAAGCAGCACATGATGAGAACAATAACCATAATGGTAAAAAGCTTTTACAATCAGACGTCAAATGACTAGGGAGCATTTCACTTGCTACCAATATTAATAATGTCAATAACAATACTCTTAGACCTGAGTTTCAGAAGGTTGGAAGGATTACATCCCAGGGCTATTACTAGCCACTAACACTATGTAGCTGTAACGGTTTCCTCTCTCTTTCCCCACCTCCCTCCCTTCCTCTCTCTCTCTCTCTTTTTTTTTCTTTCCTTTTTTTTCTTTCCTTTTCTTTCTTTCCTTTCCTTTTTTTTCTTTCCTTTTCTTTCTTTCCTTTCCTTTTCTTTCTTTCTTTCTTTCCTTTCCTTTTCTTTCTTTCTTTCTTTCTTTCTTTCTTTCTTTCTTTCTTTCTTTCTTTCTTTCTTTCTTTCTTTCTTTCTTTCTTTCTTTCTTTCTTTCTTTCTTTCTTTCTTTCTTTCTTTCTTTCTTTCTTTCTTTCTTTCTTTCTTTCTTTCTTTCTTTCTTTCTTTCTTTCTTTCTTTCCTTCTTTCTTTCCTTCTTTCTTTCCTTCTTTCTTTCCTTCTTTCTTTCCTTCTTTCTTTCCTTCTTTCTTTCCTTCTTTCTTTCCTTCTTTCTTTCCTTCTTTCTTTCCTTCTTTCTTTCCTTCTTTCTTTCCTTCTTTCTTTCCTTCTTTCTTTCCTTCTTTCTTTCCTTCTTTCTTTCCTTCTTTCTTTCCTTCTTTCTTTCCTTCTTTCTTTCCTTCTTTCTTTCCTTCTTTCTTTCCTTCTTTCTTTCCTTCTTTCTTTCCTTCTTTCTTTCCTTCTTTCTTTCCTTCTTTCTTTCCTTCTTTCTTTCCTTCTTTCTTTCCTTCTTTCTTTCCTTCTTTCTTTCCTTCTTTCTTTCCTTCTTTCTTTCCTTCTTTCTTTCCTTCTTTCTTTCCTTCTTTCTTTCCTTCTTTCTTTCCTTCTTTCTTTCCTTCTTTCTTTCCTTCTTTCTTTCCTTCTTTCTTTCCTTCTTTCTTTCCTTCTTTCTTTCCTTCTTTCTTTCCTTCTTTCTTTCCTTCTTTCTTTCTTTCCTTCTTTTTTCTTATGTGTGCCATTGGGCTAATAAAAGCAAAATTCGTTCTCAAAGGAATTAATTTTAAAATTAAAAATAATTCTATTTGGTTTATTACCTCTGTAAAAAAAATAATAACCAGTAAGTTGTGCATGGAAAAGACAGAATGTGAAGTCCAGCTAGTATTCTTGACATCACAAATAATGTTGAAAATATATCTATACAATTATTAAAGGAAAAAAAAAAAAAAAAAAAAAAAGAAAAAGGAGTAAAAATGGTCCAATTAAATTTATATTTTGGCTTTAGATCCATCCATGTATTGGACCAAAGTAACGCTAGCAGTTACATTTACTGTAGGGTGGCTAATGACACATTTATAGTATTGATCACATAATACATTGTAATAAGCAGAATTAAACAGATAGAAATTAGTGTTCTTTTAAATGTCAGAATATTAGTTATTAGAATTTATAATTACATAAATGCTATATTCAGCCACAAGCTTTGAATTTATCGCAGATGAAGTTATCCCTTCTTATGTTTAACTTCTTTCCCAATGTAATTTAATTAAATCATCTTCTTTCCCTCTCCTCTTTAAGGCCAGAAGACTGCTTAAATCAGAATTATTTAAATGATAAGACTGTCATTTAAGATAGCTAATTACAATGCAGAATTGTGCAGATAAATAAGTAGAGAGCTATCTCTCCAGAATCCTCAGCTGATTCTTAAGTTCTAGCTACATTATGAGCATTTACAAGAAAGAAGCAGTACTTTGTCTTTCTGACAGCAAAGGTTAGACTGACCATTAAAACAGCAGCCAGGATGCATACCAGGAACAACATTGTTTAGCATGTGTTTAAAAACCTCAAGAAGATAAAAACTACCACCTACTGTCTCAATGATGGCAGTCCAGTAAGGAAGGTGATTTGTATTTTGAGAACTAATCCTTTGGGAAATGAGAAGTTTCTAGTCTTCTTTGCACTTCTGTACTGGAGCAGTACTTTATTCAGTTTTTTCATAGTTGTGCAGTCATGGAGACACCTGCTGTCCACGAAATACCCTTTTACCTTTTCATTATATGAAAGTATGGACTAGAATTTAGAAAAAGAAAGTAGGCTTAGTAGAATTCTCCTGTTTTGATTTTGTTTGTGGGTTGGTTTTTTTATTATTATTTTTTTTCTTGGTGGTTTTTTTGTTGTTTGTTTGTTTGTTTGTTTGTTTTTTTAAATTGATTATATTCTTCCATTTTAATTTGAATGAAGAAGAAGAGGGTGTTGGATGGTGATTATTTAAGTGTCTTAGGTCATAACAATTTATTTTTTTCCATATGGTTTATATGAAACACAATGCAAAACACAAAACTGAAAGCAACAGAAATTGCTAAAAATCCATTCGCAGTAGAACAGTGAGAAAGTTGATTTGTGTTATGGATTATTTTTCTGTGTGAAATTAAAAAGAAACTTTGGAGATAAGCGACTGACAAAAAAATGAAAGTGGTTTTTATTTAGGTTAAAATACATAATAAAAAATCCTGCCATACAAGATGAGACAATTAGGACAACCTGACCCTTGAAAATGGTTAATGATAGCCTTTTAAAAAGAAAAGTTTTTTTTTTTTTAACATGTTACTTGCTTCCTTCCCCAAATATTTAACAAATGTGTCAAGAAATAACTTAACTGACTCCACCACAGAAATTTATTTTTCCTATCAGAAAGAGAAAATACTCCTTGTAATAATATTAAGAAAAAAACCTTCAGTTTGTTTCACAAAAAAAAAAAAACAACAAACAAAACAAAACAGAAAAACCCCACCCCAACCTAGTACTGAAGTAATACGTTACTGATTTGAAATTCAGGTTCTTAAGATAATCACAGAGCTAAAAAGAGGAAAATTCTCCAGGGAAGCAGTTCCACAGTTTCTTCTTTTAAAGTAATTGATGAAGAATATTTCAAAGAACCTAAATGTAGCTGTTGTTTCTGCTTATTCATAGGATGGGAATGACATGAATGTTAGTAATGACAGCTGCCTTCTCTATGCCTAAACATATTCTTCAAGTTATATAGAAATCACTGAGAAGATCTGCCAAGGTGGCCACAGGACTTTTCAATTTATCTTTTGGAGAAGATTTTTCTGGCTGTTTGGGGTTGTCTAATGCTTCTCACTGCATTTGTTACATGTGGTTTTATAGGTCCCAGCTAGTCATTTTAAACCAAATTAAAACGTCTTTTTCAGTGAGCACAAAACCTTTCACCAACAGTAGGTCCTTCTAACTGTGTATATTATGAAGAAAAATTAAACATTTAACTTACAAATATAAATGCAGAAAAGACATATACAGATAACATTTTGCAGATTCAGTACTCCTTTTGGGTTTTATGTGTTGTTATGCAAAACCAGAATTTGAAATTCTAAATGTAAAATGTGTTTCACCCACAGGTTACCTTCATCATCTAGAATTATAATTCCATTCTGGGTGTTATTTGAAGCTATTATTTTGTAATTATGAGTATAAGGGACATATTTGATCTGATTTGATTGTACCCCAAAATTAAATACCGGTCTCCAAAAATACAGTCAAAGATGAATAATCAGTATGTTAAATACCAATTCTATATAAGCTTTAAAAGTCTGTGTATTATGAAATATTTTTTGAAAACAGCTGTGATGATCACTTATACTGAGATTTTTGTCCTTCCTACTTTTCACTTTAATTAGCTTTAAAGAGAAAATAATATCCAAAATTTAAAATCTTGTAGTATTCTTAAAATGCATTAGTGCATACATCCAAAGAGTATTGTTGTGATCACTACAGTATAATCAAGTTAACTTACTCTAATTCTCATGCAATTTTTAGGGTAAAGTTTTCAAAAAGGTTTTCAAGCTTGCAGCTAACACTATCATCTAACATATAAGTCATAGAGGAGAGGAGTACTGGATTTCTCTTTGATTTTCACATCAACACATGTAGAATACCAGCTTCAACAGCACAAGCATTATATTTATTAAAAACTCCTCAGGATTCACCAGAAGTAATTGTATTTAAATAATTTAAGGTATTAGGACTTTAGAATTACCATTCCACTTCTTTAAAAAAAAAACAACAAAACTAATTGTAGCTAGCTGCCATTTTTCTAAGATAAAATTGAAATTGCTGAAATTTATGTATCTCATTTTTATTTGTATTTTTTCTGTACCTGAATTTTAACTTTTTATTATTCCAGTTCAGAAGACAAAGCTATAAAGAAGATAGACATTAATTAATTATTTGTGCCTATTTTTTAAAAGTGACATAAAAAGATAAAAATCTCTACATATGGGCACACAATTAAATAGTGTGTGCATATAATACAATTTTAAATTGTATTTATAATTAAGGTTGATAATTTGGTAAGAGCCTTGATCTAAGATTTGCTAAATCCAACTATTTTAATACCGTACACAACAAGACTATGTATGCAGCTGGTAGAGTTAGTGGGTACCTACCTCACCTTTTGTAACTGTGGTAGAATTTACAGTAATTCTGTAAATCTACTTCATAATTTTTTTAAAAAAAATATTTAAACAACAAAAAAAATTACAGTTGTAGACAACATGAATTATAGCTGTTGAGCAAGATCCTTAAGCCTGTAGCAATGCCTTAATACCTGTAAGGACTGCTCATATATACTCAACTATACTGCAAAACTCAATGAAAATCGCCTTTATAAAGATCAGTTTTGTCTGTTTAATGTCTGTGTACCTTCACTGTGCCATGGTTCTCTTCCAAAATCTGCCACTAGGTCTTTGGGTGAACAGAGAAGAGCTGCTCCATATGCACTTCTATGTTTGTATGAGCAGTGCTACTACACAGAGGATTTAATCAAATTCCACCAAATGAGTATAAGATCTCACTACATATAGCAACACCAGGGCTTCATGTTTCAAAGACTGAAAGAAAATGGTATGTCAGAAATTACAAATAAGATCATTAAGACCTGTAGAAATTTTTCTCCAGCATAAACTATGCTATTTAGAGTAGACTTCTTGCTGAGTCTCTGAAATTATATAGGACAAGCTTTCATTGGAAAAAAAATAAATATCTTGACTTTGTAATGAGCAAAACAAAGACTCATTTGGATTCAGATTTCATTTCTGATTCACTGCTCATGTTTCTGTCCTGCAGTAGCTCTATTGATGCTAATGAACCTATATGACTAATAAATATGAGTCACTGAACCGGGGCGATACTAATGGCTCTTCACTGACAGCCCAGACTCGAAGATTCAAGTTTGCTGGTGACAAAAACCTGTGTACTTTGTTTATGATCAGTCAACATGAATGTCAACATACTATGAAAATAAGCTCCCTTTGTTCCTTTCTAAAGTGTTTGGCTTGGTTTTTTTTTTTTTCCTGTTTTGCGGGTTTTAGGGGATTTTTTGGTAGGTTTTTTTTTTTCACCTACAGCACTGAATTATCTCTGAGGATAATATTGTAAGAATGATAACAGGAACAAAAGATACACCACGGTGATAGTTATTAACAGTTTGCTTTTAACAAGAAAGCTAGTTTATGTTAGAAAATGAACAGTAAAATTTACAAGTTAAGAATGAATGTTGCCGAGCATAGTTCTCCATCAGTTCTTGAAGTCTTGTAGCAGTCAGTATTTTTCTACCATTTTATTTACTTCCTGAGTCAAACAGCTGAGCCCAAAAGCTGTCTTTTTGCAACCTTGCATTAAGGCCTGACAAAGAGATAGCAGCAATTCACACAAAGTGCTTGGTGTTCCTGCAGATGCCCTAGGAAACTTCCCTACCTCTGCCTGGGATGTTCTCATTCTCTTTGCCTTTACATAGACATATTATTCACAATACACATAACGATTGTGTCAGTAGCATGCTGCTTCAGCCCAGTTTACCTAAACTGCTTAGTTAGCTCAAGTGTCATAGCTCTTTGCATGAGTTGAAAATCTGTTAGAAGCTTATTATTATTAGCCATCTGGCCTTCACCTCTTACAGGTGTGTGGCAGCTATGGATATCTGGATACAGTTACCTTTGCTGTTGTCATTCTTGTCGGGCTTTTATTTTGGGTTGTGTTTTGGGTTTTTTTGTTTGTTTGTTTTTTTTCTTGCTCCTGTTCTTCACATTCCTATCATAGAGATGTGCAGAATCAATCTTCTGTCTGATTCTCAATACTTTGCCAGGGAAGTAAAGGTTAGGAGGGAATGAACTGGCCTGCAATATGTCCCATACTTTGGGGTTCTTCAGAAAAAGAGACTGACATGATTGGAAGACAAGGATTATTGAAAGCTATGGGTAGAGTTGTGCAGTGACATAGAAACTTCCTCCGAACCCAGTGTCTACCATAGAAATGTGAATAAAGATCTTAAACTGGAAAAAAGACCATCTTCCTCCCTCCCTTTCTCACTACTAAATGTGGATTATTGCTTAGTCAAGATGATCGATTAAGATTTGTACTGTGTTTTGTACAAGGTACAACAGAAATACTTGCTAATTGGTAATCCTTGTCCATGTTTTTCTGTTAAGCACATTGAGACTTGTGGCATGCCGCCAACTGCTCACAGCACAAGCAAAATATGAGAAAAAACAAGAAAAAGAAGTCCAAACTAGGAACAAGTATGGACTCCTACCTGAATAAGTTCTGCTTCAGCATAGAATTCTGTCAGTATTGATGAACAATTTTTTTCTTCAGGACATAGTGTAGATAAGAGTGCTAAAGTTCATGCTGATAAATGCCTAGTTAGTGGCCAGCCCTATGGCTGGCTTTCCTCTACAGCATAAATCAAGGTACCTTTCCTTTATAAAAAGGAAAGGTCACCTTTTCTTCTTACTTTCCTTAAAATAATAATCCTTTGTGATTAATTAATGAAGTATTGAAATGAAACCAGGGCATGCATTCATTGCTATCTTGTAAAGAATTCTCTTGATACTGAATATATTGAGGAAGTGTCATGACCCAAAAGGAGAATTTCAGAGCAATCTCCCTCCCATTGGGCTAATAACTAAGCTCATGATCCCCTTGGACTGAATTAAGGTGAAATGACACCAGCCAAACAATTTTATTATTTATTAATACACAATATAAGACATGTGGGTAGAAGAAATAACCCAAGGGCAATTACTTAACTGGATAACTTAAATGGATAAGCAAGTCCCATGCCACACATTTTTAAGAAGAAGGAGAGAAGAGAGAGAGAGCAAGTGAGAGATATAAAGGAAAGCAATATCACTACTCATGGATCCAGCAGCATTCCATTGGTCCTCTTCACTCTTGTTGTCTTTGTGGGGGGGGTTGCACCTGAGCTTCTGATGGTACCATTTTTATACAGTCCAAGTCCCAAAATCTCTGCCCAGTTCCAAGAAATCTCATGCGTATGCATGGTGGGTGTGGTCCTAGGCAAGGGTAGGTGCCGTCTGGTTCTACACAGGCTCGATGTATCTCAGGCGGTCTCAGGGAGACTACTTTGGAGATGCATCAGACAAGACCCTCCCCAAGGTTGATGACCTAGTGCCCTGCACATGCACAGTTAGCCGTTTACAGGCACCAAAACCACAGGATGAGAGGGCAGAAAAAAATACCATCTCAGTCCTGTCTCTGCAGAGCTGGAAACCTGTGTCTCATCATTTCTTGTGCTTATAACATCTGCTATGTACCTGAGTCAGCAAAGTTCATATGTTTTTTTTACCAAGAAATATTTAAGGCAAGTTTCCACTCATCCATCTGCCACAGAAAGGCTTTTAGGGAGGGTACTTGCAGTCCATCCTTTTCCTAGAGAGTGTTTCTAAAGAAGGAAGCAGTAAGAGTGGGGACCTGCCTGTAGCTTCTCATCCTTCAGCCACTACCCCTGTGTTATACATAGCTTGTAACACTGAATGCAGTTTCATGACTGTTTCTTATACCACCAACACCATCAAAGGTTAGTGAATGCCATTTGTGAGACATTGCCCTGCTGATAGTGATGGACAACACCAAGCAAAAATTCCCCTTTGACCGACATTGCCATTCCAGATTCAGTAACAGAACAGATAGGCACTATATCCTATGATATATTATGGCCTTGATATGGCACATGAGGTGGTGAGCTGTTTTAACTGTGAGATTGGTACTGACTCTTAGAAATTTCACTACCTTCTTTGACATGCCTTTTATCAGGGTTGTCAGAAGTAGGGAAAGTACCTGTGTGTCCAGGAAAAGGGTACCAAAAGTTTAGAGTAGTACTGAGCAGGAGGGAAAACGCAGAGGATACTGTGAGTAGAATGCCATGAAAATGTCCTGCAAATCTGATGCAACTAAGTATCCAGCTAAGTCTAAAAGGAGGATCCATTATTTGAGATGAAGACCTAGGTGTTTGAAGTGTGACATGAAGCTATGCAGCCTGGGAGAGACACTGTAGTCTAAAATCCCAAATATCCATTACTTAGCTACTTAACTTAGGTGAGATGACATAATCCAATCTGCAGTCACCATTAGTTGGATCGTTTGAGTGTTTTACTCAAGTACTCTATTTCACACATAGAAAGAAACACACTCAGCACAAAGTTCCAGGACTCCATGAAGTGTCTCAGATACATGACCTCCAATGTTAATACATGCTGTGGTACTGAAGTGTAAGTCCACTACCTATTTAAGCCCATGCTATCCACCTTGTATTATCAAAAAAAAAAAGATTTAAAAATTAAAGTTGAATATATGTGAGACAGTTGAATATATGTGAGACATGAAATCATAACTTCATGAAAGACTGTAAGTAACTACAGATGTACTATGACAGGGAATAGAATTGCCTTTATTTCTTTTAGGGCAATCGATATGGTAAAGTATGGAAACTACCACAGAAACAGTTGCATTGTTAAGTAATGAAGAAAGAATGCCCAATAAACGAGTCTGTATCTATTGTGCAAGATTTCTCTGAAAAGCTGGTTGTCTTTTTGGGTTTTTTTGGGGTTTTTTTGTTAAGGTCTTGTTATATTTAAACATCTATCAAATGTAATCTTTATTTACAGTTACCAGATGTTCATTTCCATTTTAATAGATATGATACCATTTTGGATGCTAGTTCAAGGATACTAATCAAAAAACTTTTTGGTGAGTCATGTTAAAATCAGGCTTCAAATAAGTGTATATACAATGAAAACAAAGCTGATTTTATTGTAAAATGAAAATTATGAGAAAATATTTGTACCAAAATGCATAAGAAAACCCATAATATTGTTTTAAATTGTTTGCCTGTATAACTTAGTATTTTTTTCCTTAAATGACTAATATTTATCTTTTGACTTCATACAGATTTTTTTCCTGCCTGTGTGAGAATATTTTATTCAAGAGCATAAACTGTTTGCTTTATAAAATCCTATAAACCTAGGCAGATAAAAATCTCTCCTTCAGTTATTCAATTACACTTGATTTGATTGCACTAGCAGTATTAACCCCTTAACATTGCAAAATACATGGGACTGAAGTACCTCTGTTTTCAAAGGAATATATGAATAGATGTAGAGTTGTGCATAGTTGTTTTAATCCCCAGAAGGAAATAGTATTATAGTTTAACAGTGACTGCACTGAAATAGATTATTACTAAAATAAAGAAGAGATTTTGACCTCAGGTATAACCTTTAATGATATGTTTTGTGGTATAAATGCACATAAGGAAATAAAAAAATAAAAAAACACAACAGCTTAAATTTCAATGCAATACTGAAAAATTAAAGGTAATCAGCTTTGCTCATTTTGTCAACTAAGCAAAATACTAGAAACAATTCATATTAGCTTTTTACTAAAGCATTGCTTCCAAGTTTTGTTTTTGTGAACATGAGGCAGAGATGTACTATTATTGAATTCCAATTGCACTGAAGATGTTTGAAAAGCTTAGGCTTCCTTACACTAAGCTTCTCATAATCTAATAACAAAAGACAGTCCGAAGTTAAATCTGAACTAAGCAGATATCACAAAGCAGGAGAAAAAGAGAAACAAGTGTACATACAGAGGAAATGAATTTTCTCCATAGCATCTGTAAGCAGCAGAGCTAAAGGTGAAATTTCCTCAGTTAAGACAATTGGGGGAGACAAGGAGGGGCTGTCACCCTCTATGTCAATGACCAGCTGGAGTGCATGGAGCTCCACTTGGGAATGGATGAGGCACTGAAACAGAACATATAAGTCTGGGTAAAAGGCAGGGGAGGCACAGGTGATGTAATGGGGGTCTGCTGCAGGCTGCCTGACCAGGAGGACTGAGTGGGTGAATAGGACAAATAGGAGCAGCCTCATGTTCACAAGCTCAGGTCCTCATGGGGAACTTCAACCACCCTGGTATCTGTCAGGGAGACAACACATCAAGGAATAAGCAATTCAGGAGGTTCCTGGAATGCGTTGATGATAACTTCCTTCAGCAGGTAGTAAAGAAGCCAACAAGGAGAGGTGTTATGCTGGACCTTGTTGTCACCAACAAGAAGGTGTTGGTGGAGAATGTGAAGCTCAAGGGCTATCTTGGCTGCAGTGACCATGAAATGATGGAGTTCAAGATGCTTAAGGCAGCAAAGAGGGTGCACAGCAATCTTGCTGCCCTGGACTTTAGGAGAGCAGACATCAGCCTCTTCAGGGATCTGCTTAGCAGAGGATAGGATAAAAACCTGGAGGGAACAGGAGCCCTGTTAATCTGGTTAATATTCAAGGATCACCTCCTCCAAGCTCAGGAGCAATGCTTCCCAACAAAGAAGAAGCCAGGCAAAAACACCAGGAGGCCTGCATGGATGAACAAGGAACTCCTGGACAAACACAGACACAAAAAGGAACCCTACAAAGGCTGGAAATATGGACAGGTAGCCTGGAAGAAATATAGAGAAGTTGTTTGAGCATCCAGGGATCAGGACAGCTGAAGCCCTGATAGAATTAAATCTGGATAGGGATGTCAAAGGCAACAAGAAAAGCTTCAATAGGTACATTGGTGATAGAAAGAAGACTATGGAAAATATGGTCCCTCTCTGGAAGGAAATGGGAGACCTAGATGCCTGGGATATGTAGAAGGATGAGGTACTCAACAACTTTTTTGTCTTGGTCTTCACCAGCAAGCGCTCCAACCACACCACCCAAGTCGCAGAAGGCAAAGGCAGGGACTGGGAGGGTAACAAACTGTCCATTGTAGGAGAAGATCAGGTTTGAGACCATCTAAGGAACCTGAAGGTGCACAAGTCTATGAGATCTGATGAGATGAATCCATGGGTCCTAAGGGAACTGGCAAATTAAGTTGTTAAGCCACTATCCAACATATATGAGAAGTCGTGGCAGTTTGGTGAAGTACTCACTGACTGGAAAAGGGGAAACATAACACCTATTTTTATAAAGGAAAAAAAAGGAAAATCCAGTAACTACAGGCCAGTCAGTCTCACTCTGTGTCCAGCAAGATCATGGAACAGATATTCCTGGAAACTACACTAAGGCACATAGAAAATAAGGAGGTGATAATCACAGGCAACCAGTTTACACTAAGGGCAAACCATGCCTAAAAAACCTGGTGGCCTTCTACAACAGTGTTACAACATTAGTGGATGAGAAAAGGAAAACGGATATCCTCTGCCTTGGACTTCTGCAAAGCATTCCACACTGTCCTGCACAACATCCCTGTCTCTAAACCCCACCTGGAGTACTGTGTTCAGCTCTGGAGCCCCCCTCACATGAGAAGGACATGGACCTGTTGGAGCGAGCCCAGAGGAAAGCCACAAAGATGATCAGAGGCTGGAGCACCTCTCCTGTGAAGACAGGCTGAAGCAGTTGGGGTTGTTCAGCCTGGAGAAGAAAAGGCTCCAGGGACACCTTATAGCGGCATCCCAGTACCTAAAGGGGGCCTACAAAAGATCTGGAGAGGGACTTTTTACAAGGGCCTGTAGTGATAAGACAAAAGGGAACTGCTTTCAGCTGAAAAAGGGTAAATTTAGATTAGATAGAATGAAGAAATTCTGTACTATGAGGGTGGTGAGACACACAAACAGGTTGCCCAGAGTAGATGTGGATGCCCCATCCCTGGAAGTGTTTCAAGGCCAGGCTGGATGGGGTTTTGAGCAACCTGGTCTAGTGGAGGGTGTCCCTACCCATGGCAGGGGGATTTGAACTAGATGACCTTTAAGGTCCCTTCCAACCCAAACCATTCTATGCTTCTATGATCATGGCCATCACTTGTCTGTAATCAGTACAAAAAGAACCCTCAAAGAAACTAGAAATATTTTTATTTTTTATTAATTTTTGTATATTTAAGAGGGTAATCTGAATTAGGTGCTGTTAGATTAATTTCATTATGATTTCTTATTCAAATGCTATTCAGCATCAGATAGGAAGTTAGTCATCTTTTGGAAAGCTTTTGTTCTCCTGTTAAAGTTAATTCTGAATTCTTTAGGACCTTGTAAGCATTCTAACACTATTGTGGCCTAAAGAATTGTACAGCTGGGGTGGGAAAACACTTAGCAAAATTAAAAGAACTGTTTTTAAATGGAATTGTTTGCATACCAACACTGTAAAGATAAAAAATATGGCTAATTTTGTGTGATGCATGAAATGAATAACTCTTGAGGAACTTCACAAAATGAAGTAATGTAGAAAATCTCTAAAATACGGTATTCAGTAGTTTTCAAAGAGTATAAAAAAAGCACAATAAAATTTTTCAATCAAGATAGATACAAATGCAAATTGACTACTGGAAGCTTCCTATAACTTATCTACATAGCTACTTCAAACTAAAGATATATAAAATTCTTCATGTGCATATTTATGCCACATATGCTGCAGAAATTCCACAGTCCTGACAAGGCTGAGTCTACCTTTGGTCAGTGTCCAGTTAGGATTCTGAAACTGTATTTCACTATGAAAGTGCTGGGGTTTAGGCATTGCAGAAAGAAATGAAAAACATTTCCCTTTGGGAGTTTAATACTGGGGATCTTAGAGCTAGGTTCTGTAGTTATTGTATCTCAGCAACCATGCACTTACTCCTTTTTTGTCAGTGACAATAATGAAGGCAGAGACTTCACAGCTTCAGCATTACCCCAAACCAATATACAGGAGAAGAATGGTGCAACTTATTCAGCTAGATTAAGTAAAATAAAATGTGAAGAACAGAGTTAAAATAAAGCCATATGACACCTCCTTATATTTCAGGTTATGAAAAAAAGTAGTAAATAGCTGAAAACTTTTACTTACTTCTATAAACTACACTCTTATTTTACTTATGGGTGGAGGGCAGTAAGAAAGGAGAGCTACTGACTTTCTGTACACATTAGCACACTGCAAGGTTTTGTGTACATAATTGGCTGAATAGGAACCTCCAGTATTATTCTAAATGTCACAGGCCTTATAATCTGAATTAAGTACCTTGAGGCTGAATTGTTCATCACTGAAATACAAAATAAGCCCTTGGGAGTTGCAAGCATGTGATTCTGTTGCTAAAAATGTAAAACAGAAGGCATATTAGAAGGGCTCATACATAATAATGCATAAAGGACGACATAGTAAATTTAAACTAAATTTCTGCATTAAATAGATTAATGAAGTTATTCTTATTATGACAAATAAAATGATTGCATATAAATAATGCTATATGTTCAATATTTATTATTCATGTTTGACATATGCATGCTGAAAGACTAATTGTACATTCTATTCCCCTGTGGCAACATCTAAAAGTGCTATAAATTAATAACTCACAAATTGTCGTACAAATTAAAGGCAATCATACACGTTAGTCTCTTGACTTACAGGTGGACTTTGCAGGCTCTAGACATTGTCATTTATGATACTCCTCAGTAAGTCTTTCTCTTTAATTACAAACCCTTTTATGCATATGATTTAATAATTCATGCAAACTACCATGCTGTTTGTTGTGATAAAATTTTTATCTATGCACCCTGGGAACACATGAGGACTAGTATTAGTGCTCAGTTTATTCTTTCCCAATAGTTCATGACATTTACATTGGTCTCCTGTGATCATTAATATGCCAATCCGACAGTTATTTTCAACCATTCATTTGGATGATTGGCACACTGTCTGTGAAAGTCCTTTTTCATAAACTGAAGCCAGCAATACCCCAGTGCTTCACTGGATGGTATTGAATTTGTGATGAAGTCAAATTTATTGGTCAGCTGCTCAAAGATACTCTTTGTTTATTCCTTCCTAGATGACAGTCTTAGGATCCAAGATCAAAACTGGTATAATTTGGGCACTGTTGCTCAATAAATAGTCTTTATCATACAAGTACAGGAGGAATACATTAAGTGCTAAGCAAAAAGATGATGACCAACTGATTTATTCAGTCTGGCTTCTATTTTTATTGTTAAGTTTCTATTCCAAAAACTTTGAAAAGAATCAGGCGCTCCTCCTTCACACACACACACACACACAAAATAAAATTGCCTATTACATTTCTTTATGATGGAATCTATTTTTTAAAAGTCTAATCATATACAAATGTATTTGTTTCTTAATATCCTGAATCTAAGAAAGCCAATAGGTACTAGGAATATGAATAGCTGCAGGCTAGCAAAACTAATCAAATAAATCAAGAGTACATGTGCATGTGCATGTGTGTGTGTGTGTTCTATTTGCAGAACCGGCATCTGCATAAGAAAAAACCCCACAAAGGAAAATATATGTACAAAATAATGTGTTCATGAACTCTACCTACTCACTTGATAGTGGTATAATACAGGTAATATGTTAAATAATAGAACAATAACTGTGAGGGGAGAGACAGAAATTATAGCCATTAAAATAACCTTCAATTTAATAGAAGTCTAAGATACATTTTTCTGAATCAATATAGACACTTTTTAAAATCTTGCAGATTTCATGACATAAAAGTGAAGAAAAATTATGAATTTGTGGAAAAAAAGTATTATAGCAAAATAATTTACAGTAATGATAAGACTGAAGATATGTATTGTAACATGCTAATATTTCTCTTACATTAGCAGTTAATATTTGGGTCCAAAATGTACAACATTATGGAAATTACAAAGATTGCATTGGAGTCTGCTAGCCCTTAGTGAATCTCATTCAAGAAAGGCTAGAAGGTCATTATCGTAAATTATCTTTAAAACAGAAGAGTCTCATTGAATGGTAGAAGTCTGCAAGTGAACTGGATTGGTGTTTTTTTTCTTATTAATGTTCTTTTTTTACTTTCAGTTTGCAGAGTATAATGTAGTGTTGTAGTGTCATAATGAAGTAACTCATAAACTGTTCTCTAGCCAAAATGGAAATAAATAGACACCAAACTTGACGCCAGATGAACTATTACAAGAATGGCTCATCTGTGTAAACTAAAGCAACACCTTATTTCCAAAAGTGAAATCTAAGTTTGATTTGAAATATTATCACTAACAGATTTGTCTTGACCGTTGTTACTCAACTGAAAGAGTAGATAATAATTTACACACAAAATTAAGGGAAATATCACTCTTTCCTTTCCTTTGGAAAACTCCAATCATCTATATCGTACTTTGCCCAATATATCTCAGATGGATGGGTTGTAGAGGACCTATTAACAGAATAATTATTTTTTATCTGCCTGAAAGACAAAACCATGGATGAAGGTCAGAGAGGAGGTCACCTCTTTCATTCCTTCTTTCTTTCTTTTTCTTTCTTCTTTCTTTTTCTTTCTTTCTTTCTTTCTTTCTTTCTTTCTTTCTTTCTTTCTTTCTTTCTTTCTTTCTTTCTTTCTTTCTTTCTTTCTTTCTTTCTGTCTGTCTGTCTGTCTGTCTGTCTGTCTGTCTGTCTGTCTGTCTGTCTGTCTGTCTGTCTCTGTCTCTCTTCTACCTTTCCATATTTTCTGTCTGTCTTTTCTGTCTTTTAGTATTCTGGTGGATAAAGGATTAGGATTGAAGAAGAAAAGTAGCTAGTGATGGCTAGACAAATAGGACTTACAACCTGAAAGAAGCATGTCCTTAGTTAGTGGAGGCGATGAAATTGCAAAAATTCTTTGACAATAAGAAGCAGTGATTGTAAAAGAAGAGAAAGTACTTCCATCATTTAGAAATATGCTAGCAGCAAGCATTAACATTTACTGAGGGAAATGAAATAAAAAATGGATTGCATACATAAAAAACATAAAACTAAGGAAAAAAGCTTAGCAGCTTCTGATGTCAGAATTATAGTAGTTTCTTATTAAAATTGATTCCCTTATAGAAAATATGAGAATTATTTTAATGTTCAAGTGTACAGGAAAACTCATGTTCTAATGGCATTTAAGCATGTGATGTTATTTAACCTAAGATAAAATTAAGGGGTTGTGCCCAGGCCAGTCAAGAGTGCTAGATGGATCTAGCAGCTACTTTTCAGTGTACTGGATTTAGATTCAACATTAGGGGAGTTTTAGGTGAGCTCTGTTTACACAGGCCGGGGAAGCAGAGAAAATATCACAGAAAACAGAAGCTGAAATAAAGTGTAAAGATTTCTGGATTGTAATGTACATTCCAAGTCAATAAATTATTTTAGACATTAATTTTTATTTGTTTGGTACATCTAAGGTATGTTTTTGCCAACAGATGGTACTATTGAACATAATTCATAAATTTCCAAAGAGCAGAGAAAATGTCATTAAAGAACCAGTAGAAATTAGCAAGTTGATATTCTATGGTGAGTTAGAGGTCTAAGGTTACAACTGAGAATTAGAAACAACATAAAACTATCATCTAATCTATTCCTTCTATCCATAACATACTTCTTTCTATATCTGTTGCTGCTGGAAGATGTTTAGTTTGCTGTAGATATCTAATGTTGGCAACACAAGTGTTACCACAAGCAACATAGTCTGGTTTTGGTTTGGGGTTGGACATGGATGGGAAGTGAGATGCTTCTGATTGTCATCAGCACCTGACTGGTGGGCCCCTCTGCAGGTAAAAGTTTGGATAGAAAAAGCCAAGTGTCCGTTGTCTACCTGGGTGGTTGCAATGTGAATAAAGACAGTTTGGGTGAATGCATCCAGAAGTAATTACAATGTTTGTCGTGTAAGCATCTTTCCAACTGTGTTAACATTTTTTTTCAGGACAGAACTGGGGCAGGAAAAAAGTATTCCTAAGTATAACTCTTTTTTGCTTTTTAATCTTTTCCGGATACTTTAATAGAAGCTCATTTTGGACTGACATAGGTGGGTTACTTTTACATCTTCTTCAACAGAAATAAATTTTTACTTAATTTTTGCCCAGACCTAGTTCCGATATTCCAGCACACCCTGAGATTGGTAGAAAAAGTGCTTTTTGAACTCCATTTGGTCTTGAAAGAGGCTATTAATGTTCTGCTTGCTAACAGTTCAAGCCTCTGTTATTTTATTATTTAATGGCAAACCACCTACAGAAAAATGGAAGTCCAATGGAAAGAGACTACTTCTAGGCTACATTCTGATTTCCCTAGCAATGACCAAAAATTTAATTCCAGCTTATTGATTGTAATTCTGTTTACCTTCACAAAGCACCAGGCAAGCATGCTTGTATTCTAAGACAAAGGTGAAGCTTGCTCTGCCAGGCCTGAGGTAAACTCCACTGTATTGCTTCCACTGGAGGCTACAAAAGAATGAAGAAAATTTTAAGGCTGCTGCAAACAACAACGAACGGGTCAAAGACCTGCAATAGTTACATAGCTACTGGTACAGGTTTTGCTCTTTTGGTCTCTTCTCTGTCTACACACGATGTGAAAGCCGATTTCTCCTTAATGGGGAGCACAACTCATCTGAGCCCCTTGGTTACAAGGAGGACAGTGATGATCTGATCTTTATATTTTCAGAATGTTACAGCAAGTATTGCACCATAACAAGCATTTTCGAGTCTAATAGCTTTCACACATATATCTATCTATCTCCATTATTATTTGCCTTTTTCTTTTAAAAATTTTTCACTAGGGTAGGTAGAGTTCAAGATCCTGCAGGAGCAGATATACCACAAGACAGGTAACAGAGGCAGCATCTAGTAATTCCTGGGGGAGCTTCATAGACATTTTTTGCCAAGAGTGGGAGTGGGACTGATCGTTCCTACTAGACCAGTTCAGAGTACGCTTCCTTTTATGGTCTTTTTTTTTCCTGCCCTCAGGACAAGCTACCAGACCTTTCTCTCTCAGTAGCAGGGCACAGCAGAGATGCCCAGTCTGACAGTAAATCAGTCTGATCCACGTGACTGAAACTGGGACCATGACCAGGTCCACTGGGGACACTTTATGGAACATTTGCTTTTAGTATGTATATTTACTCAGAAAATCTCACTTGAATGGCTTGGGATGCAAAAGCATTTCAAGAGCTATAGTTTGGCTTTCCTATTTTATTCTGTTACCATTTATCCCAAGTTATGTCATCACTATGATCTCTTTCAGATGTAAATTCAGAAACAAAATGACCATACAAATGATGGAGGAATAGTACTCTGCTTATTCAGTTACAGGATTTCTAAATCAAGGTCCTTAAGTTCTATATGGTGACATGGGATTTATCTCAAATGGATAGATTTTGACCTTGTAGTCTGTTGTCTTGATCTGAAATTACACCTCACTCATCACTTTCAGTGTCAAAAGATGTATCAGTATTCACAGCAGCAGCAGATACCTCAGAGGAAAGGAATGTATCTGTTTACATTAAACATTGTCAGTTATTCTTTATCCTCTGAATTTAAGCTTTATCATCAGGTGCTAACAGTAATTCCAAATGGACTATATGAAAAATTAAATCCCAAAATATAAACGCTAAGTGAAACGTTGATCATATTTGGTTTGCTTTTCAAATTAGAAATCAAAGAATCCCATAGAGCATGTATGTGGTTCTTGGGTCTGTTCTTTTGTTTTCGTTTGTTTGCTTTGGATTTTTGTTTTGGTTTTGGTTGGTGGTTGGGGTTTTTTTGGTGGT
The DNA here is from genome assembly GCF_017639655.2 of Falco naumanni. Lineage (NCBI taxonomy): Eukaryota > Metazoa > Chordata > Aves > Falconiformes > Falconidae > Falco > Falco naumanni. The sequence continues at coordinate 57,429,136 of NC_054056.1, read as the reverse complement.
GGTGGGTTTTTTGTCTTTTTTATTAAGAAATGACTCCATCAGCAGGTCTTTAGTTCCTTTGGGTTTTAGTGATACCAAAATTGCCTTCTTAATGTAAGCAGTGAGACTTCAGAATTTAGTGTTCTGCATTAAAAAAATGGTTATTGTTGAAGCAGCTTTTCATCAGAATGATTTCAAAATCAACATTTTATTAAAGAATGTAAGAAAAATTCTCTTATGGTTCTATATTGAAGTCCAAGATTAAGAGCAAAGCCATCGTACTGGCCTATAAGGAACTGTGACCCTCCATATCATGAACACTTGCTACTACTAATTTACCAGGGATTATTGTAATGACACTGCAAAAATGTGATAAAAGCCAGACACAGATATTTCTCCCAGATTATATACCTCCAAAGTACTAAACTGTTGCATTGACATGATAATATTTTTCTCACCCTTGAAAGGTACATCTGGAGGCTGAAAGCTTCAGCTCATTAGTCTCCTAAGATGAAACCACATAAATCTATCCCAAAATTTAAGTCTTATTGTCTCCAAATAGTGCTCAAAATTAACAATTATTTTACTTTCAGCCTAAGTTTTGAGTTGAGAAACCTTAATGTTTTCAAGACACTTAATATTCAGAACGACTTTTAGTCAGCCTTGATTTGATCTAGATTGTACAGATTTGTTTTCTCTTTGCACTTCTAAGACTTAAAGTAGGTGAGGATGATTTTTTAAGACAGTGTTGTAACAAAGGTAATGATAAAATGTCATTCATTTGTGAATGTCAGGTTCTTATGCTCTTTAATGTTCTTGGATTGCTAATATCACAATATAATATAGCTTAGAGAGATATACCACATATTTATTCCACCCTAAAATTTTGACCATCTATATTAGATGCTGTAAAAAAGTGTATGAGGAAGCTTGCTTTGCAAAGTTTAGTTGACCTTAGGAGAAATAGAAGATTCAGGGAACAAGAAGTAAATTGGGAAATGGTCACACCCAGGATTTTATGTGCTCCCCACATGGACTGTATGAATATTTATATTTATGCTCTGCCTTCACAGTCTGTTTAATTGAATGGGGATAGTGTTAGACAGCTTGTGCTTGCATAGATCTTAATATTTTTAATCCTTCTTATTAACAGTAAAAGAGTATTCTTCTTTAAATTGTTCCTCATACTTTTGTTAAATACAAATCAATGACATGTGATATCTGTAATCCAAAACCCTTCATTTTCCCTGAATATTAACATCACACGTAAAGCAAAGCAAAACACTTTTGTTAATTACCTTCAAAATTCATTATTTTAATTCTTATAAATTATGTACTGTATCTACTGGCATAATTTTATCTAAAAAAAAATCTAAATCATAATCATCAGTTTTAGTGGAAGAAAAGTTTCAGTCTTGCTGGTAATTTTCTGCACATCTCTTTACAGTTATTATAGGCTGAAGGAAAACACCGCCACATGGAGATGACTTCTGGAACTGTTTCATACCACAAAAATGATCATAATTACTAACACTGTTTTTGTTCTGTAGTAGGATATTAAAGTAATGTTTTCTTCATTAAATTAATGACTAGAATTTTTAAAACTAGGAATTTTTTAGAATGTTTGGCATTGTCCTAACATAGTTCCCTTTGAAGAACCTGTTTGTAAAAAAACCCAAACACCTGAAGTGAAGAGAAGAAAATACCACTTAATGTTAGCTGGTTTTTTGAATACATCTAATTTATTTATAATATTCTGCAAATTATTACTGTAAGTCATTCATTAAAGTGATCACGGATCTCCAATTGCATAACCTTTTACAAGGATTCTGTCTAGTTGTGATTTAAATAGATTGTCTACAGATTGTAAAGGAAAACTTTTCAAACTCATATCAAGATTATTATCATAATTCTCTTTCAACTATTCTGCAGGTTAATGCAATAAGTAGGTCTAACATGAAGGTTAAAACATTTTTTGCATGTTGAGTATACTCATTCAGCTGTCATTGGTTCAAAGCCATGAAAAGATATACAGACTTTTCTAAAGGGAAAAATTGCCATAGACATAAGATTAAGAACTACTTTTTACATCTTAAAGGATACAAAATTAGGAGAGTATTCAATGGTCTAAGATGGAGGAGATAATTATATGACATCTCCTATTTGTAGATCCCAAAATCTTTGTGTGAAACTGAACCTTCTGATTCAGATTTCTTTTCCTTTTCAAAAGACCTACTTTCAAAATACCTATTTATTCCAATTAAGATAAAATTAAAACACATTTATACATTTGACCCAAAAATAAGTATTGTGAACTCAGTGTAAGTTTGCTTTATTTTTCTAAAGTCACATTTAATACAGTACAAAACATTTTCTATTACATAGCCATACAACCTTTTGTATGGCTATTAGGAATTTTATGTTTTTACAAACAAAGATTTTTTGTAAAACTTTATTGTTACGTCACTTTCATGATACCTTGTAGCATATCTGGACACACAGGTTTTGTAGTTAAATGCTTTGAGAGTTTGGTACTGAAGGAAAAACATATACAGATTTTAATATCTTAATAATGTGAAAGTCTATAATAAACAATCAGGGAAGGACAGAACTTGAAAAAAAAGTGTGTATGATCATTTACAACTGTCCATTCATATGTGTGTACTACGTTCTTATTTCTTTTACACATTATAACTCTGCTCAGCTTTGCCTTAGTTAAATATCATTACACCTCTTTATCACATTATTTCTTACAATATATCATGTTTCTCCATATCTTTTTTTTTTTTTTTTTTTTTTTTTTTTTTTTTTTTTGTACTTAAATCTTGCTCTATTGTACTAAAAACCTTTTAAACCACTGTGATTTTAACTTTTCTATCAGATTGGAAATGTCAGGTTCATACACATCCTACTGTCCTCCATCATACTACTCTCTTCATCCAATTCTAAGTGCAATCTGTCCAACCTGACTCTGATTGTAAATGCCATTTCACATATAATTGCATGTTACATGCATACAAATAGCCCTGTTCACAAGAAGATTAAAAAAAACCCCAAACACATAACTTGAAAACAGCTTTGTGTTTAATCAGACGTAAATCCATAAATAGTAGGAGGGAATGCAGCATAGATTATTTTTATGTACAGCCTGTTTGGAAAGCAGCTACAAACAATAATAGATAACTGGATTGGACTTTGAACTGTAATACTGACACTGACACCAAGGCATTTTGATGCTTATTATGTGCTTCCTACTTCCTGTCCGTCATTTTATTTAGATTGCAAGGTCTGTGAGGCAGGCTTTGTCCCAATCCTTATACAACATGGGTCAAATCAAGCTCATTATTTCTTCTGGCTTCTCTAAATATGGATCCTAGAAGCAGTTACCAGTTCACCCACATCTGGTCTTCTAGATTCGTTTCAACTCTTTTCAAAAACTAAATTAAATAGGAAAAACAAGTGTACAGTGTGACAGAATCAGTCCACTGACATCTGACTGAGTTTATGTTATATTAAATAACTATTTATAGTTTGTATTATATTAAATTTTGCATAATTTAAAAAAAAAAAAGATAAATCAGATTTTTTGCAAACTATTTAAAAACATCTCTGCAGGCTATCTCGTACCCATTTTCCTAATATCATCACATAACAGGTATTCCGTGTACTTTTATAAAATTCTTGTATAGCTTCAGACATCAAAGAAATGGGAAGAAGTATCAGATGGAATGATATTTCAAAATCCAGTTTGAATTAACAGTCAATTAAAAACCAGTATTTAGAACTAAAACTATCTCTAGGTCAATATTTCTGAAATATCTATTTGGGTAAATATGTAGGTTTAGTAATGATATTCCAGGTTGGACTATCCTGTCTATATATATCTATACCTTACCATGCTCCCAGACAAGTCCAGATGCACCTCTACATCTAGCAGTGTGCCCCTGTGTCAAAGAAGGTGAATGGTATCCTGGGTTTCATTAGGCAAAGTATTGCCAGCAGGTCAAGGGAGGTGATCCTTCCTGCCTACTCAGCACTGGTGAGGCCATAACTGGAACAGTGTCCAGGTCTGGGCTCTCCAGTACAAGAGAAACATAGACATACTGGAAAGAGTCCAGTAAAGGGCCGCAAAGATGATAAAGGGACTGGAGCATCTCTCCTATGAGGAAAGACTGAGAGAGCTGGGACCATTCAGGCTGGAGAAGAGAAGGCTCATGGATTCTTATCAATGTATTTAAATACCTGAAGAGAGGGTGTAAAGAGGACAGAGACAGGCTCCTTCTGGTGGTGCCCAGTGACATGACAAGAGGCAATGGGCATAAACAGGAGGTTCCTGCTGAACAGCAGAAGACACTTTTTCTCTGTGCACAAGTTGCCCAGAGAGGTTGTGGAGTCTATACCCTTGGAGATATTCAAAAGCTGTTTGGACATGGTCCAGGGCAATCAGTCTATATGTCCCTGCTTGAACACGGGGGTTGGACATGATGGTATCCCAATGTCAATCTTTCTGTTACTCTGTGAATCTGTGATTCTGTGACACCTGGCATGTGCTTTTCATCTATTGCTGTGATAAATAGACAAGCTGCTTGAGAGATGAAAAAAAGGTGTTTTGCTAGCATCCTTTTAGGTAATTGGGGGATTAAAAGCCTAGCTTTAAAGAAAAATGAGATGTTTTCTCCAACAAGTCAGCAAGAATTTGTTCTGAAAAGTTAAACCACAACAGTAGTCCAATGCTTTCAGAAACATTTGTAAGACAGCTAAATCTTGTTAACCTATATAAAGTTATACATTTCCTTATAATCAAGATTTTATAGCTAGTTATGATTAATGAAACATTCATGTTAATGAAAAAAAAAAAAGTTTTAAGCACAGACAACCTTTATTTGTAGAACCTGAATGCTCAAGTGAGATCTTCAGCAATTCAAGTGTGTGCTAGACACTACCTATTCCCCTTTCTAGGTTCATTCCAGCCCTAGGAATAGTAACTTCAAGTGCAAGAGCTTGCCATTTCCCCCCCCAATTCTTCCTGGCTTTCTTCTGACTTCAGTAGCTGCCAAGGATTTAGCTGCATAGAAAAAATAGTATCCAGAATTATTTAGACATGCTTACCGCAGCCTGGTCCTCTGCAAGGACTGACATAGCTTATTTTTCTCTTGCAGTGCTTCTGACTCTGAATATGTGTACTCATAATATTTAACAGGGAATGTGGAGCAAATAGTAAGTACGGGCTTATTACATGTAACACAAATCTTTTTGTAATCTTTGATTCAGAGATGCACTGGAATCATTGCTGTCATCATAACTACTGTTTAAAACAAAAATATCCCCCTAGAAGAGCAGAATTCCTGCTGCAGATGAACTTTGATGGTGTTTCTGGCATTGAGTTGTTCATCAAAATGCTTCATTTTGATCTTTGCACAAAGAAAGAGGAATGAGATTGAGCTTAATGGTTAGCAATATAACAATTTAGTAGTTTGGAGGTATATGACCTAGGAAAAGTATCTGTGATTTGCTTTGATAGAATTTTTGCAGTGTCTTTAAAATAGTCGCTTAGTATCACTATTAAACACTTGACAAGCTTTTCATTATAAGTCTGCATTATTAGGAATTTTCAGCTTAAATGAATTATCCCCTAACAACGATGGCCTTTATGTAAGAGGAGGAAAACATATACTTTGTAACATTTTCACATTTTGTTTCATTTTGTTTTGTTTTGTTTTAAGATAGAATACATAAAGCAGCAGAGAAAAGGTGAAAACTGCTTGATCTGGTTTTAATATGGATTTAAGCTTTTTCACACGAGTAATCTTAATCAGCTATAAACTAAAAAAGAATTAGACATACATGAGTAAAAGAAGCTGATTCTCACCCTGTGCTAATGACTGAAAGATGAGGGTGAGGACAAACTTTATTGCTGGAATGTGCTGCTTCAAGAAATATACCTTAGTCAAACAGGTATTTACATAAAGCTAAGCACATTCTTAATTTTCAGCAACCTGTTGTTTTGTCTTATGAAAGAGGATGAAATTAAAATTTATTAACAAACTCATTAAAGAAACAGACAGTATTTGTATTTTAGAATCTTATAGACTCATGTTTAAGATCCATTTCTCTATAACTGGAGAAACTTCATTATTTACTATCCCAGTTAACGGAAGATCTAATTCAGACTGTGTAACAGTATGAAAAAGGAATTTCACAGTGTTAGTTTGTGTCCTTCCAGAGGAATGTGAATTGTAATATATAGACCCAATGTGCAGTCTTTTCTGCTGTATGAAGATTACATTTCAAAAGTTCATCCACATTATAAGGGAAAGATATAAATTAAGATAGTGGAGTTGTATTTGAGGTATTTACCTAATGCTATTAATTTCTCAGTACCTAATCTCAAACTGCTAAGATGGTTCTTCTCAAGAAATGTCTGATATATTATAAATGAAATAGAAAACCCAGTTATTTTTAATCATTTGAACAGACAAGACAGGAAAAAAATGATCTAAGGCTGACAGCAGTTCTAAGCTGAATCACAAGGATGAATTTCATAGCTTTGATCATATAAAAAGCCATTGGAATTTGATTAAGAAAAAAAAGTGTAAAGACCAGAAGAGGTAAATTCATAATCAATCTAGAATTTCAGAAGGAGATGGGGAAATAGACTCACTAAGAAGCAGATAATTTTGTTTTGGTGTGTGGCAGTAGAGGAAAAGGAAGAAAAAGATCCATTACATTTTGAATTATGACAATAATCTTGATTCTGGAAATAGCAAACATGATGTAATAACTATAAACCCATCTAGCTCCTAAAAGCTACAAGAGGACAGGATGTGGGAAGGAAGAAACATTCTCTATACTCAAACCATGAAGTTAGCCCTTGAGTACAGGGAGAAGGAAATGAATCAAAATGACATGTCAGTACTGAAGTTATTAATAATTACCAGATTTTCACACACAAATCCCACAGGTTGTCTGTCAAAAGAAATAAATTTAAACTCAAAGCAGGTTATTATTTATATGTAGGTAAAATAAGAGGAAGTTTATCAAGGACAGGCCATTCTCTTGGCACAGAACAAAGTGTTCTTTACTGGCAAGAAGAGTTCTTTTCTCTGGAGAATACCTCTTTTCCGAGAATGTGATTTTCAAGGGATGTGGGTTTTCTGTAATGTCCTTCTGGGACCTTCCCTGGTCTAGCCATGTTCCAGTTCTACATATTGTATAAAATCAGAACAGGGATGAAATATTACAGATTTGCTAGCTTTAGTTCTTTTGCTGTATATTGACTATGCAAAAAAAAAAAAAAAAAAAGAACTACATTGACTCAGTCAGTGCAATATTCTCAGTCTTTAAGGCAGGACCAAATTGAAAAACAAGTGCTCAAAGCAACAAAGAAATAATGATGCATTGCATAGGTAGAATAAATGAGGTATACATACACCATTTAAAACACTGTAACAAAGACGGAATCCTCAGCATTGTCAGCAGAGGTATGGTGGTTGACAAGGCTGCCTAAAGTAGTTATTTTTTACACATCAAAAGTGAAGTGTAAAACATATACTGGATGACTATAAGACTTCTGGTCCGGAGTCAGAATAATAGACATTCACATTTTGCAGACATATTTTTATGTTTCTTACAATCAACAAACTCCAAATGAGAACAAGAAGGTAGATGGAATTCAGTGGTTGAAAGACTACCAAAGAGGACATCACTTGCAATTTTTAGGCTGACTGTGGGAGAAAAATGCACATCATTCATGTTGCAAAGGGAAACTTATTACGTACCCAGACCATGTATTGTCATATAAACTTGTCACGTATTTTCTAGAATTGAAGAGGAAATTGAAAGCCATGTAACATACATCCAAGCAGGTTTGAGCAGGAAAACTTTTCAAATTACATACACAATGAAGTGCATCTTGTGAAAGAAGCACAACCATCTCAGCTGTCTTTTCACCAAGGTTCAATAAATGTAGTGGTTTCAGACATGTTTTCCTTAAATAAATTTCCCAACATAGAGCAGCCGATGAACTCAGATGCTCTCATAAGCAGGAAAAAGATTGTCCACTAAAGCACACTTTGAGAAGTTGTTAACAAGCAGTGTCAAATGTTATGTGGATTCCAAACAGACTGGAGGCTTAGTTTGGCACAGGAACTATGTTTGTATGGCTTTAAACATGGGTCCCACAGATTGATTCCTGCTTCTTAAGCCAAATTATATTGGGCATTTCAAATACGCATTGATATAGTTTATTCCTCCATCATGGAACAGTGGTTACATTTACAACTCTCAACTCTTACAGCAGTCTGCGTTTAGATATATACCCCATATGCCTCTGTTCATCTTCATCCAAACCCTTCAAAACCACAAACACCATGTTCAACTGTAATCGCAGCTTTCGTTAAAAAACAAAATGTACATGGGCTCAGCACTGAGGTAACAACTGTTACTTGTCACAATAACATTCCAGCCACTGCTCCTAATATCTGACATCAAAACTGTATACTCTGGTTGTTCTTTTGACTGACAGTCTTTGCTATCTTGGACTGTTTTCAGATCTCAGTCTCTTTCATGATGTTACCCAGCTGCCACTGGTTAGAAACATCAAATTGGGTGAGTTGAACAGTACTAAGAAATTAGTATATTGTATCCATATACATATGGAGTGGCTACCTTTGCAGTTTTCTTCAGGAAGCTGCTGGGAAGTAACAGCACATCCCTTGTCAACATTTCTTACCAGTTGAGACAACAATAACTATTACTTCTTTGGAGTCATGCTGTCCTTAGCCTCTGACAGCCAGTTCAGGATTGGCAAGACAGTTTGGGAATGACTGCATCACTTGTCCGTGCAGTCATCCAGGATTTCCTATGGGTAATTTACTGTGTCAACCTATCTGAGATCATGGAAGCTCTGGACCAACATAGGCTGGCCAACTGGCAGAGGGCAGCAGACAAGGCCAGGTAAGATGTGTCCCATGAGGCTTTTATAGGTATGTAACTTGCAACTGCTGGTGTTCATTTGCTCCTGAAGCACTACCAAGGATCAGCGATATACCAAATCATTAGCCAGCCACAAGTGACATGCTAGAGCCTTTAGGGATCCATCTTTGCATGAAAGGGGATAGGATGACCAATTCTTTTTATTCATGGCTATTAGAGCACACGGGACATGACCAGGACTCTACAGGGAACAAAATATCCTGTTGTCATTTTTACTGAGTGTTCACTTTGGGACAGTCACGGGCCACACAGTTTCTCTGTGAAAGGTACGTTCACCCAGACAACAAAATGTGCAGTCTGGGGGATAAGATGTATGATACCATTCCCAACAATGTGCAGATTACCACTGACTGTTGCACTTAGTGCAATCTGTGTGAAGGTGTTTTCAAATTCAAGGCAAATGAGTATCTTTCATGCTATTTGCAATCTTGTATCTACTATTGGTAAATGTTTTGAAATGCAGATTTCCAAATAATCATACTGTAATAAGACTAAGTACAGCAATATAGCACTTGCTTTGAGTCACATACAGATTTAAGATGAGGGAATTTGGAGAATGCTATTCATTTAATAACTCATAAGAGCCATCCTCACCAGGTGTTAAGTGATTTTTGTAACATGTTGAATACTCAAGGCTTAAAAAAATTGTTCCTTCTCATTCACTGACTGTGATCAGCATTTTCCATGTTTTCTATATTGGTGACCTAAAAATCCAAACTCCTGCACTGCTCCACTGACATACATTCATTGTTCCTGGAAGTAACTTTAAAGGAGGGTAGAAATCTCTCTAATTTTTGTATCCTGTCTAACAAACTCCTTATCTGTCTTACAATTGATTTACATCAAAGATACATCATCCATATAAGATATTATTTCACAGAAATCATGTTTGGGACATCATGAGGGTGTATCTATACTTTAAACAGGCTAGGGAGATCAGATAACAGAAATACGGAGGGTCAGCTCAAGCTAACTTATACTTATAGCGAAGAGTGGGTATGTAGAAGTAATTGGAGTAAGACAAAGATAGTAGAAATTGTTTTGCACTTGGAATGCTTTTTCTGCATAGGTATGAAATAGACAAACAGCTGTGTTTGGTATTCATGTCATTAAGTTTATTCCATCCTACAGAAATAACATTGTTACTGTAATCATATGGAAAAAAAATATCCTGAGAATTAAACTGATAATTGCTAATTTAATTTGTGATGATCTAAACTAAAATATAAGTGATTTTTGACATGCATGGGGAAAATATATTTTTATATATACAAAAGCTATCATTGACTGCAAGAGAATTTAGAATGTCTAATATATCTTGTCACAATGGATGGCAGATTTTACTGAAACACTTTACTAATGAGACCATCGGTTTTGGATTCCCTACCCAACATTATAATTGCAGCTGAAAAAAAGCATCTTAAAATTCTTTCAGCAAAGGTGTCAAAATAATTTTCAGTTTGCCTTCAGCAGACTTCACTCCCAATGGCAAAAGACAAAATATCTGCGCTGCAAAGAACTAGCTAAAAACGTACAAAGTTTTTGGAAAAGTTAAGTTTATTATTTTTCAGTTAATAAGCTGAAAACACTTAAGTATGAGGATGAGGTTCACTTAGCAAATGCATTTTTCAAGTATTAACAAATACATCATAGGTAAAAATTATTTTCAGCCCACTTTGAAGCATGCCTGGAGATAAATTGCACGTATGAAAAGTACACCAACCAGATCGTGAAATGGAATTCAGGTAAACAACAAAAGCATAATTGCATGTTGAATTTAAAAGACTATTAACCTTCCTCACTAAAGATATATACCTATATTATCATGAACTCATAGAATCGTTTGGGTTGGAAGGGACCTTAAAGATCATCTATTCCAGCCCCCCTGCCATGGGCAGGGACACCTTCCACTAAACCCACTTTGCTCAAAGCCCCATCCAGCCTGGCCTTGAACACTTCCAGGGATGGGGCATCCACAGCTTCTCTGGGCAACCTCTTCCAGTGTCTCACCTCCCCCTCATAGTAAAGAATGTCTTCCTGATATCTCATCTAAATCTACCCTCTTTTAGTTTAAAGCCATTCCCCCTTTTCCTGTCACTACAGGCTTTTGTAAAAAGTCCCACTCTAGCTCTTTTGTAGGCCCCCTTTAGGTACTACAGGAACACTATAAGGTCTCCCTGGAGCCTTCTCTTTTCCAGGCTGAACAATGATGGCAAAACAGCACAGAGTAACTACTCAGAGACGAATTCTGTCTTTAAGCAGCAAAGGTATTTATTTCAGGCAACGTTTGGGGAGCCAGCCAATTTGCACCAAACTAGCTCCAAAGTTTTCAGTGAAAAGTTAAGTATTTTATACAGTTTTCATGAGAGGTTACAACATCTTTACATACATATTCATTTGATTTTGAAACCCAATCATTCCATTTCATAATAGGTGGGATCTAGGTGGAATAAACCTTTCAATTTTCTTTGTTCAAGGATTTCCTGACTTAATTGTCTCCTTATCTCGTTCAGGTGCCCACCTTATCTTTTCTAATTATTCAGAGTACATTCCTTTCTCAACACAAACAGAGGATCACCCAGAGCATTGTACCAAACTCATCCTAACTAATTTTTTTAATTTTTTTTTTCAGACCTTGTTCTATTATTCTATTTCAACAACCTAAATGCTTTCAGCCTGTCTTCATAGGAAAGGTGCTCCAGCTCTCTGATCATCTTTGTGGCCCTCCTCTGGGTTCACTCCAAAAAGTCCACATCCTTCTTGTGTGAGGCCACACAGCTGAACACAATACTACAGGTGGGGTCTCACAAGGCTGGAGTAGATGGAAGAATCACCTCCCTTGACCTGCTGGCCATGCTTCTTTTGATGCAGTCCAGGGTACTGTTGACTTTCTGGGCTGTGAATGCACATTGCTGGAGTCATGTTGAGCTTCTCGTCCACCAACACCCAAGTCCTTCTTCTCAGGGCTGCTCTCAACGATTCTCCACCAATCCTGTATTTATTCTTGGGATTGCCCTGACCCACGTGCAGACATATTGATATTTTCAATGTCTTATATATTGTGAGGAGATTTTTGAGTGCTCAGACTGGGTGCCAACATAGCAGTAGTCCTGATGAAAAAACAGCTAAAGAGAGGTAACCACCAAGCAACATTTCTGGATGATGTAAAAAATGTCTGTTTTCAAAATACATAAAGTTTGGGTAATTTTTTTGGAGCCACAGCTACTCAAAATGGAATTTGTGTTTGTTTCCCACGTATTGGCCAAAATGTCCCTGCCCACAGGGGAATTGTAATGGATGACCTTTAAAGATCCCTTCAAACTAAAGTGTTCTTTGATTCTATGATTTATTCTTCATGTTTCATGTATTGGATTATAAGCCTGTTTGCCTGTATGAGAGTTGCTGATTTTGACAGGAAGTAAATCACCTCCATCCTTTGGGGATACAGCAAAGTATTTACGTACAAACTGCAGGTCAGCTTGTAAATGAAATGAGACAGTATAGTTTAATAAGGGGTGCAAAACTCATACCCTAATAGCTGATATTTTGAGATAGAACAGAAAGTTGGGGGATGTTTGGTTTTTTTTGTTTGTTTGTTTGTTTGTTTGTTTGTTTGTTTGTTTGTTTCCAAAAAACCAAAACTTCGTGGTACATCCGATAAATTAATTAGTCAAACAGTGTTGTATTTATTCCATATGATTTCATAGCAAAGTCAAATAAAATTGTCTCTTTTAAACATAAATACACATACAGTCTTGGAAAGGATACCGCTCTAAATAAGAATGGTTCTTATGTGGAGCAATACCAATTTATTGTAGTGAAATATATATGATATGTATATCTATATCTCTCTCTATATATCATATAACACATATGTATATATCTGTCGAAAAGAAACCTCAGTGGAATTTGTACCAAGCTTTTAATTCTTTCTCATGCATTGGAATCTCTTGAAATTTCAAGGGCTTCAGAGAGTTTATATAGGAACTTTAAATGTTCAGAGACATTGCTGGTTTGATTTATATTTATTTCTGAAATATTTTGGTACAGGAAAATGTAATTTACTATATAAACCAATAATTAATTAATGAAAACAAAAGTATATTAGAAAAAATATTTTAGGAAACTCTCTAAATGTGTGCATGCAATGAAATTTTCAAGAGTTGAAGCACAGCACATTCCTGAAAAGAATATAAAGCCAGTGGATTTATAGAAGAATAAAAGTAGCTGTATTCAAGGTATATAACTCATTGCAAGAAAAATCTAGTAAAGATGTCCATATTACTTATCCTTTAGGCCCCACATTGAAATAAATCTGGTTTCCCAAATTTTTGTAACAGCAAAGAAATAAAATCCTGAATATATGCTTAATTGTACAGACTTATTAATTTTAATTTTAAGGGTATGTAATAATAAAATGAAAATTATCCACTTATTGATAATACTTTGCCTGAAATATTTACTGCAGGAGTTTTCCAATGTTGTCAATATTGGACTCAGGCTAGTCCTACTAAAATGAGTATCTTACTTAAGTTTCAAGAACACTGGGCCAGTTTTGAGTGCATCTGAAATCTTACTCAAACTTCGTAAGTATTAAAGGTAATTTACCATACTATATTTTATGCTAACAGAAACTTGACACAGACTTTGAGGAATTTCAGGATTCCAAGGATATCTACCAAATATATACAGAAACATGTACACAGACTTTCCTTTCTCCAACCTCTGTGTGTCTACATCATTTTTTATGATACTTTTCAGGTTCCACACACTTATAAGTCATATATAAATAAAAATTAAGCTTCAAGCAATTTTCATAGCTGTTTATTAAGAGAATCTGGAATCCACACCTAAAGCACTTTTGTATTCCTACCTAGTTTATTCATCTGGAAACAACTCCTGAAATTTTCAAACCTTGGAGCATTATGGCTGATAAGTAGTTTTTTGTTTTGTGGGTTTTTTTTGTGTAAGTTCAGAAATGTAGATTACAGAAGGCATATTGATTTTCTATTAAAGATATACATTTTTACTCCTGACAGCTCCCATGCTACTACCTCAAAGCACAGTTCCACAGTAAATAAAGTTCAAGCTCAGCTTTTAACCAGATCACGTCACTAACTCACATGTTGTCACTTTTCCTGTGCTCAATTTGGAATTCTTCTTATGAATAGCTAAATAATTTAAGTTATGACTTGAAGTCAAAACAAAAATATCAGTTGACTTTGGATGGGTCTTACATGGGACAACAGCTAAGGCATTCATATGTCAAGTTCACTGCCAGGGAAGCAAGCACCTCGAGGACAGTGTGCAAATTTCATACTAAGGGTCACAGAAATTCACATCAAAGACAGAAAGTCTTTGGCTAATGTTTGACTTACTGAATGTATACCTTGGAGCTTTTGCTAGGTATTCTGCCTGATGCATGAGACCAGGAGATGCAATAACCTAGCAGTAACTGTGTGCAAGATTTCTGATGAGCTTCAGAAGAGGTGTTCAGGCTGAGGGGTTTTGCAGGTTTTAGTTCCACCTCTGACTTTTCCAGTTTCTCCACAGGAAGCCAGTAGTAATCTTAATGTGACATTCAAGAAAAGGTCTATGCCAAGTTTAAATACCTTTTGAGAGAAGAGAGGGAGGAAGATTAACCTTTGTCAAGCATTTTTTTTAGTGCCAGTGATCTCAGTCACTCATTTCAGCCTGTAAAATATAATGTACTTTCCCGGTGATTGTACTGTGCTCAGAACAGTAGCTTGTTTGGCACATGAAGCTGGGTAGGAACATGGAGATGTATCAGTTTGAATTGGATCATGTAAGAAGGGCCCACATTTGTTTGCTTGCAACAGTGACAATAGTAAAAAAATATATTCTGAAGCATTTAAATTGTGTCCATTGTTAATCCACTAGCAAGTACAAGCCATTTCCAAAACTCTTATACCAGAATTTTAAAAATGAATGAGTTATCATTTGTCATAGCAGGTTATTCCAGCTAATCATCTTGTCACATCCAGGAAGTCAAAATAAAGAATTAAAACCGTCAGAAGAGCCAAACTTACACAATCAAGCAAACAAACAAAAAATTATAACCTAAATGGTATAGATTGGAAGTATGAGCTAGAACAAAATCTAATACGTAAGGAAATCAAATTAGTTCCTTAACCTCAAATTACCATTAGTTTTTGAATGACTTTCAAGGTATTTGAAAATCTACAATCTGTTGTTGTAATTACCTAGATTTGCTCTATTCTGTTTACTAGTTATGCTTTGAAATGCATGATCCCTGTTTGAAAGATGATGGAACTAAGAGGCATTTGTTTTTTGGTTTGGTTTTTTTTTTGCTTTTCATGTGCCTGAATGGTTGAAGTCTGTCACTGACAACACTCAAATGTATTGCCATAGCACCTATGGTGCTAACACAGTGCAAAGTTGTAGAGCATCAGGTTATTTTATTAATTATTTTCCAAGTTTTAATACCAACATCCTTTGTGGAGACAATGTGTAGTTTTTCACAGAGGTAGACACTACCATAGAAGAAGATGCGACGTACATATGATTACAAACGTGGTCTGCCTTTTAAACCTACACACCTCAGCATATATCAGAATGCTGTATAAAACACTGCTTATTTCCACATTGACATTCAGACACCATCAATACAATGTGTGAAATCAGACCTAATGAGTTCTGAATACAGTGTGACAGGGTCTGCCTGTGCTGCAGGGTTATAGGAATGTATTACAACACAAGTTGAAATTAGTTTAAATAATTTCAGGTTAATGGCAAAGGAGAAGTGCTGGAGTTTGGAAATTCCTCAAAAAATTAAAAAATGTCTGAATATATAGTTTCATCCGCTCTGATTAGGCTACAGTCCGGTGCACAAATTAAAGCTAGCATGTGGTTGCTTTTGCTACAACCCAGTACTTGAGAGCTACCCTTAAGTTTGCTGCAGCCCTGAGATTAAAATTACTGAGCCAGTAGATGATTCAGATTATAAGTGTAAATGTTGCTTATGTAAAGCAGCAGGGATTTGTTCACTGCTTTTTGGCCCTTTTTCACGTCTCAGAGTAAATAATAAACTTGCTCTAAGTGCTGAAATGGCTTCAACTTTTCTGTAACTCCAGTTGGTGTTTTAACCTTGTCTGAGCCAACCCTTTAAGACCATCATAAATGAACCACTAGGAATAAATGCTGTAGGAGTGAGCTTGGAGCAAAATCCTTCCCCAATCAGCATTTCTTACAGATAATTTATGTCAGGCTGATTTCCAAAGATTGGTTCTGAGATTGCGCATATTTATCTGGTTACTTTTTAAGATTCATGCCATAAAATGGTGTGGCTCCTCAGTTCTTTTTGATGGCAAAGCTTGTGCTCCTTCTGTATCAAACTAATTGAAGCCTCCTCTACCAATGCACTTTCATGTCGGCTGGTATCCCAAAGGCAGGCTTGTCAATCACACAATCACTCTGCTGCTGTTCTGCAGTTGACCTGATTTGTCACTGAAAAGGGAACAAGTGCTTCTGTGCAATCAAACTGGAACTGATGGATATCAAAGAGACCTTGATAGATTCAGTACTAGGCGGTGGTAGTAAGGCAAGCAAGACAGAGCAAGAGCGAACACACTTTTAGAAATCTGTGCTGAAAGAAACAAATGTAAATATACCAATAGGGGAATGTCTGTGCATATATGCTGTGTATATCAAACCTTCGTGCCCACAGTAATAACTGTAGAAATGTTAGCTTATTTTGGAATAAACTCAAAATACAGATTTGTTTGGGAAACTCAATGGCACATTTGATAAACCTCATAGTACCAAGATCCACAGGGCTATGTTTCAATGGCACTTTATTTTGAATTTGTTTTTAAGTAATTCAAAACTTGACAATAAAACACATCAGGCCCCAAAGGTTATAGGCATAATTTCCAATTGAGAAATTTCAGATAATTTAAAATGATGGGGGTTTTTTTCTGATGAGGAAGACATAGTTTATAGCACTATATAATATAACATATATTAAATTGTCACCCTGATGACTTACAACTGCAAGTTTTAACACTAAGGTCACAAAGGCACTTCCCCATTGCAAGAAGCAGATAAACTGATAAGCAGATCTCTCAAGCATTTGAAACACATTTTTTGGTAATATTATTTAAAAAATAACAGTGTTCCATACAGTTAGTACTGATACGTTGAAGAATGTTATGTACAGTCCAGTATGAGTGTACTGTGGTTGTTTTCTCAGTAATCTGTGGTTGTTTTCTCAGAAGATATTAATTTCTAAGGACTACTATATTGTACTAGTAAGATTATCTATATCAGTTTGCCAATGCCAAATCCTCTGGAATTGGTTATGACAGTCTCACTTATTTGGCTGTTTGTGGTACACCAAAGTGGAGTTCATTCACAGACATAAATTATGTTCACACACAGCCCAGATTTAGGTGTTCACCTTTGGTTTCTAATCACCCAAGGCTTCTTGTATAATTAGTGGAAGGCAAAAATTTCCTTTTGTGGATAACATAAACATTTCCTATTATGGGTAACATAGGGAAACACTTTTATTGTGAAGGTGACTGAGCACTGGAACAGATTGCCGTGGGGGGTAGTAAAGTCTCCATTCTTGGAGATATTAAAAAGTTTTATGGGCAACCAGCTCTAGGTGAGTGTCCCTGCCTGAGCAGGGGAATGGATCAGATGATCTCCAGTGGTCCCTTCCAACCTCAGCCATTCTGTGATTCCATAAACTCATAAAACCTACTTTGCTCCTTGCAATTCAGAGGAAGCCCAGGGCAATGTGTTTGCCTCAGTTAGGCATCAGTCACTCAGAACTGTTCCTCCCTGGCTTCCCTTTCCCCAAGCCCCAAATAATAAGTGTCTGTAATACTTCTGACATTAAGGAAAATGTATCCTAGGGTGAAGGATTTCTGTTAGGAAAAAATGAACAAGGTGTATAGAGTTTCAGAATTTTTTTTTTTTAAGGAAAAAATATTTTTTTCCCCTAAAATGTAATAAGAGATGACAGAAATAGGAATTCTGAAATAAATCAACAGTTACAGCCTAGGAATAATTTATGTACCATAACAAACCCAAATTTGGGGTTTACAGAAGACTATATGGCTCGCTTTTTAGTGTCACCTTATTTGGAATCAAATTAAAGGTTGATTGTGTATAGCATCTTGACTTTTACAGAACAGACATTTTATGTGATTTATCAGTTAAAGGCCCATTGTAAAACAGATGGAGACAGAAATCTGATTAGAGTCTCAATAAATATTTAGGAAGATAACTCATAGTGAAATTAATGGAAATTAGATCCCTTCAAACTACTGAGAAGGTAAGCCATGGATATTTGGATACACTGGGTGGGTGGGTGGGGTGGAATTAAAAAGAAAAAAAGAGAAGATAGTACATGGCTGTCTATGTGTTCTTTTAAAAAGAGGGAATCTGGACCCAGACTAAATTAATCTGATTCCAGATTCAAATTTACTTATCTTTCTAAGAAAAAGAAACACTTTCAAGTTTATCTGAAAAGGGCATGAAGTCTGCAAAACTTTTTGTAGGAAGCTTATTTACTGTCCCACTGCCTTTGCTTAAATTTGAAGTGTGTTTCACCTTTTGAAAGAAGGTAATTGAGTTGAGGTAGTTATTAGCACTTTTATCTTTTTGTCCTGCAAAGTATTCTCAGGAACACAGTAGTTCAGATAAGAAATTTGAATGCATGAAATTTAAAAGAACCTCTATCAGTACAAAAATAGTGATGTCTGGCAACACAAAACTGTTTAAGGGTTGGAAAAGATACACCTTGAATGGATTATATTTTTTTAAAGCTACCAAAAATTACCTGTAAAGAAACATAACAAAACATTAATAGCAACTTTGTAGAATGAGAAAAAGTACAGGGTTTAGTGTTATGTAAAGAGATCTTCATAATGAATCAAAAATCTCTTCTACTTCTACATGTATAATAACTACCAAGTTGTTGTCTAGCACTTATGAATGCAGGACACATTTTATTTACATTCATACCCCCATAAAAAGACTGTTTCCTATATAGGATGCACATGTAAGACCCAGTGATCATCAAACATAAACAGACCAGTAAGATCAGGGATCCTCTTTGATGTGGACGAGAACAAGAACAAGCACTATGTTTGTTTAGCTTATTCCTTCTGTGCATTGTGAGAGGCTGCACCGAAGATACACTTTGGTCTCTCTGTGAACGTATCCTATGAGAGCCTCCTCCAGTTGTCAGTTACCCTGTGTGCATCTTCTAAAGTTTGCTGCTCAAAGATGTCTAAGAGTTGTTTCATTTCAGTATCTTCTCTTCAAAAGCGATGTTCAGTTCCTTCTCCCATGACATTCATGTAATTTATCTTCAGTCAGCTGCATTAGTCACTTTGCAATTTCAGTGCTTTGTATGTTGGGATATCTTGTGGGAAAGTGTTGCTCTGATCATCCTCCACAGTAAGTAGCTACTATCTAAGAAAGGTAGTTACCTCTTCACTTTCTTAAATACCTTTTTTTTTTTTTTTTTTTTTTTTTTTTCTCATCTGCAGGAATTTTCACGGGACTTGGCACCCACACATGATGTGGGGAAGTGATAAAATGGTACCTTCACCTGGAACAACCCTCAGCATAAACCAAACTGCAGTTTCTAGAGAAGTGTAAGCTGTGTCTCACATCTGGGCATATGTGTGTATTTCTGTTGAAGGATGCAACACCAAGGATACCTAAGAAAGACAAAATTTTGCTTGGTGGTTCATTCTTCTGTGTCTAGAGAACAGAAACAACAATCTTCAGATGATGTCTTTGAAGTGGAGAGACCAGAATGATTTGTGACTCAGGAGGTAAGCTTTTGTTTAAAGATCTGTAAGGAACTGTTAATAAAGATTTCATGAAATGATAGAACTGGAAAAATACTAGAGAGGATCTGTTCAAATTTTCCAAATTCTACAGCTCTGCTTTTGTAAGTGCTGTGAAGAGACCCAAACACAAACATATATGTGCTTACTGATATCCATGAAGGTAAATTAGAAAGATCTGATCAGAGCTTGATCTCTTTAATGGATTATTTTGTTGTCAGGATTTACAGAAAGGTATGTGCAGTGTATATAGACAAAAAAGGGTGTGTGGTTTTTTTTTTTTTTCTGAAATGTTTTGGAATTAACTCTGAAATGATTGTTCTCAAGTTAATAGATTTAGATCATTGAAGTTTGGTATCAATCTTGTGTTCTAAGTAATTCCGTATTTCAATAAGTCCTTATTTGTTTTTGAGAATTGGTTGCTTTTCTCTGACTGTTGAACTTACCCAAATTTTGCTTCCACTTATTTCTGTTGTCTTCTCTATCTCCTTTGTTTATTCCCCTATATAGTACTGTGGAACTATTGGGCTCATTGTGCATAAGAAATAAAAGATGATGACTAACTCAATTTTCCAGCAAATGTTGCACTTGTCTCTTTCCTTTAAATAAAATTCTAACACTTTTCTCTTCTGAAGAGGCCATTGTCTTCAAACCAGAAACATTCATGTCTTCTAAATCTTAAAGAGGTGGAAAGGGGAGGCAGCTCTTGCTCCTCAGTGATGACATTAGCTTCAATATTTGGATCTGAAAATCATAACTTTCCCTAAAATGAAAGAAAATTAACAGGGCCATTAAGTAGTTATGCCAGGAAAAAAAACTAAACAAAACAAAACCACAACAAAACACCAAAACCCCCAAAACATCATATTCATAATCTCAGGATGAATTGTCTCCTTTACTAGAGAGAGACACACTGGGATGTACAATCAGGCCAGATAAATACATGTTGGTAGGATTTTAACATAAAAGCAATGCACCCCTTGGGTATTAGTCCTCATTTTTTGTAGAAGTTTCATTTTGACAAGTTACTACTTACTTTCATTCAAAAACACCTCTTGTCTGACACAAATAAAATGAAGAAGAAAGGAATGGAAAAAAAGGAAAAAATAGCTTTGCTTTACAGCGATAACCAGCCCTCCTCAGACATATTCCAATCAGAAAAGCTGTGAAATACATATTCAATAATTTGATGAGGAAAAAATGATAGCAACGCCCTCTTGACCTTTTATGCAGCCCATTAAGACTGTCCACTAACACCTGCTTTGTAATTAATGTGCTAATCAAAGCAGCTGGGTTCACCAGTTACCACATTTCCATAAAGATTTCCAGCTTTGTTGCCATGTTGCTATCTCAATTAGTCTGCAGCACTCTTAATGTAGCTTTCTCCTGCAGGAAGAAAATTGGTTTCAGATGTGAATGCTCCATAATGAAGCAATCCCTTAATGTATAGTGAACTTATTATGCATTATGCTGAAACTAATTTTCTTTCTTCTAGAAGTGTATGTGTGCTTAAAACTTAGGTGCATGATATTCAGATTTATCCCAAAATGAGATATTTGGGAATAGTTTACAATAAACAGGCAAACAGTCACAGGCATAGAGTTGAAAAAGCTGTTCACTCAATACGCTGTTTGCTTAGGATCTGTCCACACATGCACACAAACAAATCATTTTATGTCATATATTTCATGTTCACTTGCAATATTAATACTGTTAGAATTACTGACATGTCACCTGGAAAGCAGAAAAGCATTTGAAAACTGTCATGTGGATAAGGTTCCCATGGAAACCAATTTCCTTGTTATCCATGTATTCAATATAACTGCCTGTAATTTTGTTTGGATACTCATGGAAAAAAAGCTGTAGCAATAACTTAGAAATTATTTCCACATTCTTAAATGATTATAAAAATACTTATTTAATGCACTATGTGGCTCATGCAATAGCACTAACTCAAGCAGCATTCATCACTTCTGGCCATAGCTGTCATACTGTGTGTGATGTATGTGGAGTGTTGACTTAGAAAACCAAAGGATTTTTCCAGAGTAAACACGGTACCTTGAGTTTTTCGTTCAATATACAGAGGAGTTATACCAGAACAGTGAGGTTAAGCACATTTGCAATGTAGACTACAACATCGTTGAATCCCCTATGGCAAGTCCCTAAGGCTGGTTACCTTACACAGTGCTTCTGTGCCACAAAAGCACCTAACTCCAGAACAGGGGACATTTGTGCTGAGAACAAAGTGTAAGGCTGCCCTCGTCCAAATTACAATAAAATTGGATGTGGCAGGCATAATTAGTGAGAAATTAAAGCAACTGAGATGCAGAGATGAAGCACTCTCATAAGGCTGCCTACGATAAGAGTTAATAAATTACCAAAGGAAATAGTCCTTGTGAATAATTGTAAAGTTTATTCCCTAAAAACCAAGCAAAAGCCCAGCAACCAAACCTGAAAGTAAACCCTAAATAGTTTGTTGGTATTTTGGGGGTTGTTTTTTTTTTTGTTGTTTTTCTTCTAGTTTTGATTGCATAGAAACAAACACAAAAGCAAATCTCTCTCTCTCCTTTCTGCAAAAGTGAAACACAACACCCTCAGAAGCTATCTGCTAAACTGTAGCCAAGTAACTAACCAGCCACATGGCTAGTGTTCTTTGCAATAGGAAATTTCTGATCTCTTATGAAACAGTAGGGGCTTGAACTTCAGCAGTTTACTGTTTTGGTTTCCTTTTTGATCTGATTTTTGTTAAAAAATTCATCTTGTACATAGTGAACATCACCAATTCCCTCTTCCTTTCATTTTTTGTTTTAAAAGTTGGTGTCTTTAAGGCTGGAATTTTTTAGCTTTGGTCTCCGTATATCCTGGAGTCACCTAAGGCTACATTAGTCACCTATATCCTTAGTTACCTGTTTCCTCAGCCATATCCTATCCTTAGTCATGCTGTATCTTTCGCATCTTACATCCATGTTTACTTTGTAAATATTCTCATGAAATACATGATTGTTTTATTGAAGTAAGATGTTTCTTCAACATGAATATGTGTAACCATGTGAACTGTGTAATAAATAGCATTTTTCCCTATCTTTTTACTGAAGATTAAAATGAAATATCTGAAAGGCATCCACATTAAGTTTAAGAAACCTGCAAGTGAGGATTCTTTCTTCTGAATTTTTTTCATAAGTAGAAGGGAAAAAGAACACCAACACCCTAGAAACAGAGAGAATATGTGTTTGAATGACACAATGCTGGTAATAAAAGGAGAAAAAAGTAAGAATACAGACTTTTTACTTCCTTCAAAACCAGTTTGTGAAGATTTACAATTATAAGCAATTTAATTGTTTCAGTGGGTCCCAAGTTAAACTGTTTGGTACCTTATAAGGCAAATAACCTAGATTTTCTGAGTTACATGGCTAAGTTTTGAGCCCATGTAAAATAGAAATAAGGAATGTACTCAAAGCTTGAGGTAATTCTTTGCTGCTGTTGTTATTACAGCTGCAGTGACAGTTGTAACAAGTACAGATTTTCCAGAAAGTACAACAGCATATTGTACCTTTTAAAATATATTCTACTTATTACAAAAATGTTAACCTGAATATACCTTGCTACACTGCCTACCTGTCCAATTCAAGCCATAAGCAGAAAAGAACATTTTATAAGCCATTTCCAGGAAGTAGAAAAGGACTGTTATGCTGCTCATAAGGGGTCATTAATGTCCCTGATTCTGAATTAACAACCTTATTTCTGCCTGTGTTATACTGATGATATGCTTTTGCACTGAATGGAGACTTGCTGTTTTTTCTGTAGGCTGTACCACACTTGTTACTTTATGGGTGCGTACCCACTGTTACATACAAAATAAGTTTGAAATAAAATTTTATTTTGCAGTTTGTATCCCTGGTTAAAAGAAGTCATGTAATACTAAAATCATTCTATTGCAGTTCCAATGTATTGAGACAAGATTTTTCTGAGCTTCTTCGTTCAAATACTAAACAAGGCGGTCACTGTGTAGTCTATGTGTCAAAGTAATGAAAAATGTTTATGGATAGTCAAGAGACATGCACAAAACCTTCATGCAGTGAACTGTGGAAAAGGAGAGGTGAAAACAGCATTGCAGTGTTTAAGGCTTAAAGTAGGAGTCACTGAGAAAACAGGGCAAAGAGAGTTTTCTCTCAAGCAAACTCACTTTTACTTTTCAGAGATGTTCAACTAATAAATTGATAAGTCAAATGTTCTGATGATATGTATCTAAATTTGAATTACTGGGTATTATTAACAAAGCTGAAGTTTTGATTTCTTTGTTCTTCAAAACTCCTGGAAATGTGACATCGCATTGGTAAAAAAAAATGATGCTTCTTATGGTACATCCTAACACTAAGATGATTTTCAGACGTACTGCTCTTTTGCATAGAATGAGTTAGCATTTAAATATATCCTTGGATGTTTTGTGGGAAAAAAAAAAAAAAAAAAAGAAAAGAAAAGAAAAGACCACATTACTTCTTGACAGGTTCAGGTTTTCCTTTTTCATTTAGCACGCTCTTGATGTTCAATAATTGCAAGTAATTCTTTCTGAGATGTTTTTCCATTTCATACACTAAAATACTTTTTCTTAGATGGCAGATTGAGTAGTAGTTATATTATTACTTGCAAATAGTTGGAAAACTGAGAAAACTTGAAAATGAGGCTATTTTCAATGTTTATGGACTGTTCATTTCACTAACATTTTACTGCATATTTTTTTTGTACTACACTGGGGGGAAATAGCTTTTTCCTTAGCCTTAAATTAATATTAAATGATTTAACAAGTTTTACCTGGAATTTTTAGTCTCTTAAAATATGTGGGATTACTTACTCATAATATTCTTCCAATTTGGATCAGAGTCTAAATAGAGAATGGGTGGATGCATGGAGTATTATATAAATGCTTTCAAAGAAATCTAATGTGTTGAAATGAAAATGAGCACAAATACATTGCTCATTCTTGGTGTTTACTAGATAAAGTAAACATGACTGTGATGGTCCTGTATCTGTGGTATTAAATCTGAATGAAAACTGGTAACCTAAAAATAAAACATAGTGAAATATTTATTATATGCACATTACATCGCTAATTGCGTATTACTAATATCTTTTATTTTTAACTTTTTTTGTAGCATAAAAGTTTTTTTAAAAAAATAATTTTCCTTCCTGAAGTGTGTTACAACTGTAAGTATGGATGTAAATGTAGCTGTGTCTCCATGTAAATACACCCAGGTCCCTACAAAGACATTATAAAGTCAAAACTGTTTATTACAATAAAAGGTGAGAAATCAAATTTTCTTTGTAATTCA
Source organism: Falco naumanni (assembly GCF_017639655.2). Lineage (NCBI taxonomy): Eukaryota > Metazoa > Chordata > Aves > Falconiformes > Falconidae > Falco > Falco naumanni. The sequence goes on along the minus strand of NC_054056.1, from coordinate 57,403,983 downwards.
TCAAGCCCTGAAGTAATCTTTAAGTTTATATTACAGAAGTCCTTTATACTTCATCATCTTCAAAAAAGACTATCAGACTCAAATGCATGACTACAGAAATATCTCCTCAAGATTATTAACTTAATGGGATTGGTGAACTTTCCCATTCTATATGTTTTTGTGTTTCTAAAATGTACTTTTACACCTTATTCTTCTGTAAGAGTCACAAAAGCTAAATGTCCTTGTTCCGTTGCAAACTGTCTAATATGAAATAATAAAGAATTAGTGGGATAATCTTTTGGAGCAAAAGAGACTATAAGTAAGCATAATTGTTTCTAAATAGAAAAATACCTGCATTTGAGAAACTTTTCAGCAGTGTTCTTTTTTTGTTGTTTTCTTACAGTTACCCTCATTTCTTGTAATACTTCTGTATGTGAAGTTTGCTTTGTGAACTTGTAATATACCAGCATACATAGAACTGTATTTTGTTGTACTACATAGGAATGACCTTTGATCATTTTTCTTCTTGAAATGACTGAACAACAATAATTTCAAGGTAAAGCTCCATAACACAAGTAGTACCATATTTTTCTTCCTCATCAGTGTTCCATAGTTTTCAAAGAAACATGTGGTTTTTTTAAAAAAATGAGGGTGATTTTTTTTTTTTTTGACTCATATTAGTCATTAAGAATAGAGCTGATGGAAAATATGTGTTTCCAAAATGCATTAATCCATCATTCTGATGCAATTAACAGTTTTATGGAAGGCTTTAAAACTCAAATACATACGTGTTTTTCATTTGAAAAGCCAGGCTGGCATCTCTGGGAGATCCACATAAGTGCAGTCACTGATAGAAAATATTGGATCTGGGTAGCTATCAAGTATAAGTGAGGTGCTTACAAATGTGGTAGAAACAGGCTAGCAAAATGCCCCTGTTTTTATATCCCTTGGTCCTAAAGAGACATGCTTCAGTTCTCTCCATGTCCTTTTTACAGGATAATACATTTATTCTCTGTGTGCAAGAACAATGGCAATAACACAACCCTAGTTATAAATGAGAGGATATTTTATTTTTCCTTTATAAGCAACAAGATATATCACAGGAAAATGTTATATAAATAAATAAATAAAAAGAACTCTAAAAGGTCTGTGTTCATCTAAATAACAGAAAAGACTGATATACAGTGGTAATGTAACTTGTTATACACTTCTGAAAGCTTCTCACTAGTGAAAAAGAAGAGATTTGAGAAGAGAAAATCTGTTTAACCTGATAAAGCTTATTCTCTGGAGATCCAGGTTTTATTCCTATTGCAGCAAAAAACTTTTGTGACATGAAATTTGTAATTTATGGTACCTCATCCATAAATTGGGATAAGAAAACAATTCCGTGCTCTAGAACACTGAATTGCATACATATATCTTTTGTGACTTTTTGGCGATCTTTGAGTGGAATGTATTGCCGAAGTGCACAGTATTATTTTATATACTATAATGTTGGTTGTGCTCCAGTAGTATTTTCTACCTGGTTTTCTACAATAGTAAATGATCATGGTAAATTTAAATTTATGTTTGTTTGTTTTCTTCTTCAAATAAAGTAATGCAACTATATTTTTGGTTCCACAAAAATTAATACAAGACCCTCCTGACATTTTTACTCAAGTTTATTAACAGAGAGTGCTGTTCCTTTAAGAAGATATTAATCTGATGGTTCTTTCCCAGGACACTGAGCATTAGGCAAGCCAAGGGTTTTTTTGGGGAACAATGAAACTCTGAGTAGCTCCTGTATCTGAATCTTCATTTACAACTGAGCTTTAGCCAGCAACTGCCCATTCAGGCTTCTAAATCAACTTTTCCACGTTTTTGTTTTTTTTCTATATCCCAGTTAAGTTCAATCTTGCCATCTAGAAGCCTTATGTTAACCATGTATATCACAGTTGGATTTAAAAAGCCAAATGTAGTAGAAAAAGGAAAAAACAGTCAGAGTCACATAAACTCTTTTATTTCTCAGCCTCACGAGCTCCACAGTTCTGATTCATCATGCAAACTTAATTTAAAGTGACTGGGCTGATGCTCCATTGGCTGCCACTTAGGCTCCAACCAGTGCTACTGCTGCATGCCATTAGAACACCTCCTGTTGGACAGAAAAATGTCATTGCTGCTGGCTAGCATTGCAAAAAGATGTTACATTACAGGAATCTGGTATCTGGAGTAAGATTTGAGTTGTCACAGTCTCATCTTACTAAAATAAAATAAAATGAAAAATAAAGAAAAGGGCTAAGAGGCAGTGAGGGGAAAGGAGTGACTGGCTTACAAAAATGTCCCTGGACCTTTAAAATAAGAAATCTGACATACTCAAGAAGTTGGAGTAACAGCTGTCATCAGACTGAGATAGAAGGTGACCTCTCCCAGATAAAAAGTGTCCCTGGAGTTCTCTGCCTGACACTGCAGCAGATACATCAGCTTAAATACGCCTTCATTTAAGCACATATGGCTGTAGCTAAAATCTCAAAACTCAGTAGGAATACACAAAACCACACAGATAAATATATATATTTACACACATACACACACATAAGGAGAGATTGCCTATGTATAAAGGTCTGGTAGAATAGAGGTAGTACTACAGAATAGGTAGGTGGCAAGGAAAGCTGAGGAAAGCTGAAGAAATTTAAGATAATTAGCTGAAGGAAGAACTTTAAGCTCACTCCCCATTGTTTATAGGGTACATGACCTCGATTTATAAGAACTTATATAATTTAAACTCCTAATTTCACATATCCTCAGAGAATTTCCCTGTACAGCTAAATTGATGTATTATTGGTAAAGGAGGATCATTTCAAGTGTGGAAATATCAAGCACATATTGAGCAAATAACTTTAAATTCAGTTTTAAAAACATATTTATTTGTTCATGCTAAAATAATCAACATAAACAATTAGTTCAAAGTAACTTCTATGCTATACATTCGCTACCTGTTTTATTGCACACATTTTTAATTTTTTTTAATCTGGGCAAGTCCACAGCTACCCTACAATTAAACTCCTAACAAGATAGTGCACCATAGGTAGGCAAAAGCCAACAATACCCTCCTGGATATTTTTTGTTGTTCTTGCACTACCCTTCAGCAAGGAGTTGCAGAAATCATCGGATCATCAGATTCTGAGATTATGGACCTTATGTAGCTCCATAATTACAAACCCTGGACAGCTCTAGGAAATCACACAGGGATACCTCTGTGTGTGTGTTTGTGTGTGTATGTCTGTATATATAAATATAAATATAAATAGAAATAGAAATATCAAATAGAAATATAAATATAAAATAGAAATATAAGCAGGAATTAAAACTAACTCCAAAATAATTGGATGAAAATTACTGTAATTGAGAATGATAGGAAAAATAACTAAATTCCTTGTTCTTTGACTTTTATTGTTTATTCAGTTTTCCAAAGGAATAATTTATCCTGTAATACAAAAAAAATCTTGTATTAGAAAATGTTAAATATATTTTATTTTTTAATTACACACTAGAATTAGTTTTTTTCTGGGGTGATTTTTTTTTTGTTCCCAGTGAATGTTTGTGGGTTTTGATTTTTAAAAGAAACTAAATAAAGATAAGGGAAATCACAGAAGTAAGGGCAATTCAGTTTATGCTGAAGAATTACTTAAATATTATGTATACTTTTTCATAATATAATTTTAATGTAATATCACTATATATAATAATATTAAGCACAGACACTGATAAATGTAATGCTAAGAAATAAAGAGAAGGTTTTGTGAGGGACTTGGTATTCAAGTTTAGAATATGTTTGTATGTATTGTGTTTCCTGGCTCTGCCTGTAGCTTTGACATGTTAGATTTAAAGAAAGCCTAGTGATCCAAAACAGAGTTACACCAGAGATTAATATAGTCCATCATTAGTGGAAGAAAAGTATAGTTAACTGAAGAAAGTGATGTGCTGGGTTGAATGCATATGACAGAAAGGTTTAAAATGGCTGCAAATCTTTGGAAGTGTGACATTTTGTACTGGCAGGAGCAGGAGCAGGCAGAACAGACTGAAGGAAGGAAAATGCCTAATGAGGTTTGAAGCAAAAGATGTTACAGTGCCTGGTCCAAAACATAACAAAATCAATTTGGATTTCTTTATTTTTTTTCATGGGCTGTACTAGATTCTCTGTCAGGGTCCGTACTTCATTCATAATACCACATACACCATGAGGGATATATCAAGGACAGGTTAGGAAAAGCAGTGTGGGTGTATAATACTGACAGAAACTCTACAGGCTCATGAAGGCAACGATTTACACCAGCTGAAGCACTGACTACTATATACATTTTTTTCAACAATAAGAATTTGCAGTTTTCCTACCAATGATTGATATAGTCTCTGCGTATATGTAAAAGAAAAGCAATTTTCTATGTAATATTTTAGGTTAAATATATAACTGTCATTATAAGGCAGAGCCAGATTTTCATTAGATGTCGTATTTTTTTCTAAAATTACTTAAGATCTCAGTTAACTTTAAACAAAAATCTGTACAGTGACATGAAGCAGAAAGCTTTAAATATGCAATGAAATGAGAAAGGCACTTCAGCTTTTATTCTATAACATTAAAAAAAAAAAAATTGGAAATAAAAATTTTAATTCCAAACAGTTTACATTAAAAGTAGGTAAAGAACAGTTAGGTATACTGTTAAATGACAACATTTAAATTCTAAGTATTTTTAGAAAGGTGCTAATATGCATTTTTTCTAGTATAGATAGGGACTTAAATACAGCTTTCAAAGCAATGCTATAATTACTTCCATAGAAAATGTGCAGAATATGAAGCTATCCTATAACATACCAGAATCTACCAGAACTTAGAGACTGTAAACTTAGGAAGTCAGTCTGGCTTTTGTATTTCTCTCTAATTATTATCATGGTTACACATTGCCTAATGTATAGCTCAAGTTGGAAAACAAATTGACAGTTATATGAGAGAGAAGCTAGAATCACTAGGAAGAATCATACTTAGTTGAATGTTCCTAAACACAGAAATTCATGGAGTTGATAGTTAACAAGAACTAACAGAAATTATGCTTATAGCCAGCACTGGGACTGGGATGACATTTTCTTGACAAGTAAATAGTATTTTGTGTTATATATTTTTTAAAGCATAAAAAAAAAAAAAAAAAGGCTAATAAACCAAATAATTAAATATATTGTTTCTATACTACCATAGATATGAGTGGATGGACCTTCAAGAGGTCATTCAGGCCATTCACAATCCTACCACATCATTAGCAGTATCAAGCAGGTCTATTGCAGTTTAATGTATACTGCAAATAAGTAGGTGATACCTTTCAAGTAATTTAATGTATCATGCTCCTTAAACTACTTTCCTGTGACAGTAATGAAACCATTTTTACTATAAAATGCTGAGATGTTTTAACTGGTTAGCATACACTACTGTATTACAATCCACTAACATATGAATGTCGTCCAACAATGCATACTGTTTATGTTATATAGGCCAAAGCCTATTGACCTCCCTCAGCTGTTTTGATTGTGTTCTTCATATTCTAGTGTTTGTTCTGTGAAGCAAATAAATAAGGTTATTTTAACTAGCTTATGGAAATTCAAATTGGTGCAGGCCACCAGAAAAAAAAAACAAACAAAAAACCAAAACCAAACACCTAAAGAAAATATTTTAAAACACACAATAAAAAGAAAAATGTTTAAAAACACAGATCAGCTTCAAGAAGCAGTTTATTAGCCCTCAAATGTGATGATGGACAATATTTCCAGTTCATATATGAATAAAATATCTCACTTTTTTTTTAATAAAGCTAAAGCTTTAGTAAAACTAAGCTGTTTTTCATATTCCAAAAAAAATTTAGGAAAAGCTCATTAATCCTGCACTTCTCACCAGCTGCTTCTATCTCTAACACAAGATGGATGAATTGCCAGCTGACATAAGAAGAAGATTATGTTGCATAATACATCATGAGATGAAGTGAATGGTGTATTATGCCCATTAGGATAATACATACCCTTACTGAAGAAATAAAACATTTAATATATGCTACAAAAGTTTCCATAATGTTCTCTCTTCATATAGATGTCTACGCAATGTAAAATTCTATAAGGTGCTGAGGCACTAATGATAGACACCACATAGTATTTCTTATCCATATTCAGTAACAGAAGCTGTAGTACAGCTGATTCCCAGCAGGACGACCCACTCCTGAAACACAGATTTTCTCAATATGCTGCATGCCTTTGTGTAGTAATGGGGACTTTTCAAGTTTCTTTGTGTGGACAGACCACATCTTGCTTGGTTATTGCTAACATTGAAAACTGTGATGTTAGATGATTTATTCCCCATCCCCACTCCCCCACCCCCACCCCCCTTCAAAATTGTGTAAGTTGATGACTGGTAGGTGAAAATTCTCATGAAAGTCTGAACTTTGATAAGAAAGTTCTTTGAACCTGGCAATTTTTTTAAGGTAATACCTTGATCCTAGGGTATGCAACCTTGTAATATTTCCATGAGAGAATCCTTTTTCACGGTTCTTTGTTCAAAATAGATGTTGCACTGTTATATCACTACCATCTTGTCTGTGCATAATCTCTTTCTTCTTTGTCATTTTTGGACACTGACTGCCTTATTAGATTCATAAGACCTTAATATTTTCAGTTTTAGGTCTCAAAAAACCCTACTCTTCCAAGTAAATAGCAGGCTGAAGATTAGTTTTCATCATACAATGCCTCTTAACTTCTGTGGTTTCTGTCTTTGTTATTGACGCACTACAGCAATATTTAAGAGCGTTATGAGAAAAAGCTGAATTTGAGACTGCTGCTGCTGGACTTGGCAGAGCAATGGCTGAACCTGAAGTTTCAGTCTTCATCAGTGCTTCCTGAGTCCACACTGAAGCCTCCTTTTGGGTTGAATTTTTTTTGTCTTATAAGCTAGGTGCCAAAGTCTGACCTTGACTACAAGCTATGGATCATGGTTAACCAGTAGCACAGACATATGTAACACCTGAAACAAACAATTAACATGATCAACCTGTCTTCCTGCCAGACACTACTTCTTTTGTTAAAAATACTTTTCTTTACCCTTTTTCCTCTGCCTGACAGGAAAAGTATGGTTGAAGATTAAAGATGTGCTGTTTGTTATTTATACATTCTGGGCAGTTCAGGACTACATCTGAGAAAGTCTGAAGACATAATAATTAAATGGACTGTATGTTTGAAACATAGACTTCTCCTTATAAAAAGAAAAGAAAAAAGAAAACAGAAGAAACAACCCACTCCCCCAACCCCCACCCCAAGATACTTCATTTTAGTAGTGATAGTGTCTTAGGGAAAATAAAGGTTTCCAGAACAGATATGTTTGCAAGTTGGAGAAACATAAAAGTTTATGCTAGGTTTTTCCTCTCTGCCAAGTCTTCCTTTGATTTTAATTAACACAAGTTACAGTTCTCTTGCTCACTCACACTAAGAAGAAAAATTCATGGTGTCTCTTCCAAAAAAAGTGTGAATAGAAATGAATAGAATCCATGAAAACAAACTTTTAAAATTCTGGGTTCTTAATGAGGTCTGAAATAGGTCAGAGAAGTTTCTCAGAACTAATTAGACTTATGTATTGACACTTTTCTGACTTAATTTCAGCAGTACCACTTCCTAAATCTTGGAACATCTTCAGTTTTGTGGTATCCTGGCTGCTTTGCCAAGAAACATAGTGTTTAAAACATAAGGGTTCTAACTAATTCCTTTTATCAGCTACAGAAACAGAAATCTGGTTAAAAATTAAACAGAGTCATAAACATGTCTCTACATGAGGGAGAGAAAGGGACTGTGATTATGAGAGCTAGAAAATATCTGTGGCAAAGGAGTAGGCTGAGAAGACATCCTGGCATCAGTATTTTTGCTCTACCGCTCCACAACTTTTACCTAGTGTATTGGGTGTAGGTGGCAAAGTTTTGGCAATGAGGGGGCTGCAGGTGTGGCTGCCCTGTGCTGGACACAGTTGGCACCAGCTGGTTTCAGCAGACCCAACACAGGGCACAGATGAGCCCCTCAGCCATGCATATTTAAGAAAGGGTAAAACCCTGCACAGTAGCTGTGAAAAAGAGAGGTGAGGAAAAAAAAAGGGTGAGAAAGAGAACTGCAGACACCATGGTGAGAAAAGGAGGGGGAGAAGCTGCTCCACTGGCCAGAGCAGAGGTTCCTCTGCAGCTTGTGGAGACCATACTGGAGCAGCTATCCACACTGCAACCTATGGAGGACTCCACACTGGAGCAGGTAAATACTTCCCGATGGAAACTGAAGACTGTGGAGAGTCCATGCTAGAGCATGTTTACCCTGAAGACTGCAGCCCATGAGAAGGACCCATGCTGTAGCAGGGTAAAAGGGCAAGAGGGAAGGACCAGCAGAGAACTGTTATGAACTGACCACAGCCCCATTCCCCATGACCCTGCACCACTTGGGAAGGAGGTAGGGTAGTAAGGAATGAAGGAGTGAAGTCAAGCCTGGGAGGAAGGGTGGGGTGGCGTTCTTGGGTTTGTTTCTCACCATTTGAACATATTTCAGCTAGCAAAACATTGAATTATTTTTCCCTAAGTGGAGTCTGTTTTGTCTGTGATGGTAATTGTCAAAAGATCTCCCTGTGTTTATCTTGACCCGAAAGGTTTTTCGATCTTATTTTCTCCCCTGTACCATCAAGGAGGGGGAGTGAGAGAGTGGCTGGGTGGCTGTTGCAGCCAGCCAAGGTCAACCCACCACACCTATACATCCAGTTGTCAGTCTTCAAATTCTTTGTTTCCTTGAAGGGAGTCAGATGACATAACTCATCAGCAGAAGTAAAAGGAAGAGTTAGTTATCCTCTCCTCAAAGGAGGAGAGAAGTGTACAGAGGCAATTTAAGATGAGTAGCAAGGTCACTGCGTGTCCAAAATAATATAGATTTATCTTCTTTTTTTCAAATATTATTCAGATGGAAGTAGAAACTATGAACTTCATGGGGGAAGATTTTCATCAGTGCAAATCATCATATTTCTTTGCTTTCATAATGGCTATGTCAATTTGTGACAGATAAAGATGTATTGTGATTGGAAATGATGATAGGAACACACTCTTGGAACCCTAAAGACAGTGTTAAAATTCCAAAGGATTCAATAAAGCCTAGGACAGAAGAAAGAGGGAAAATAGTGAAGGTTGTAGACTATGTAGTGCAGTGTATAGATATTTAGAGCTTAGGTCTCCAATGATTAAAAAAATTTTGTCACAGCTCTCTCTTTGCCTAATACTTTCTCTTTGTACATAATTCTTCCATATTTATTTGTTTTGTCATTTTCCGTTTCAGATGTTCTGCTTTTTTATCTACTTGTCTCCCCAGACCCCCCCCCCCCATTACTTTCTACTACTATTTTACAAGCCTTTCCAAACCCAGCAGTTACAACATATGGCTTTCAAATTAATTTCCAACAAATGTGTTTCAAATCAGGCAAAATAAGCGTGTCCATTATTATCGAACATGCTCTTCTTTTGAGAAGTAATAGTAGCTTGGCTATGTATGCATTGCTATGTATGACTATATGCAGAAAATTTCTTATTTTTAAGAAATGCACAGTAAAAACCTTTGCACATCCTTAAGTTTTGTATAGTAGTATATGAAGCTGTGAATCAGTGTATTTTTTACATTTCATACTTTTTGCAGCTTACTAACTGAAATCAAAATTGTTCCAAAATATGTTCCAAAATGTGCAAGGTTTTAAAATTATTTTTTAAAAATAAAATGTATTGAGAAAAAAAACCACAAAACAAAACAACAAACTACAAACAGGATTGCTAAGCATTGTCATTTTTTGGGAAAAAGTAACATATATATGACTAAAATAATGTCAACAAAATGGTAAAGATGTAATTGTCTGGAAATGTTGCAAATATTTGTTTACAGGGAAATTGCTGCTGTATCACACAAATAAATTCCAAATTGTCTTTCTATTAAAAATATGAAATATTTTTAATTAAGTAATTAATAATACCAGCTCCTCAGCTGCTCAGCACAGCTTGCATGAACTTCAGAGAGTATTATCAGTGCTGCAAAAAAATAAAGGAAGGACATGTAAGCTCATGTTCCCTGTACTGGCCAAGAAAGACATTATTGCAGCTCCAAAGTAGAAATTACTTTTTTATAGCTGGATTGGGAGAAAACGTAAACGTTGTCATGGCTGAAAAAACATTTTTGTTCATTCAAGAGAAAGGTTCTTCTGAGCTTGATTTTTCCCACTGTAGAAAACTAATTCAGTTTCTTAAAGTATAGATATAAAAATCTGAATATTATGTTTACTTTGTCATCTGGTTACTTAACAAATACAGTTTGTAATGAACTTTAAAGGACTCCATTTCAGCATGTGAATATATAGGGATTTCTTGATTTACTACCTCCATTAATTTGATTCTATGGACAACATACTTTACCATCATTTCTTTTCACATACAAACCTCCATTATGAAAGTTCTCAGGTTTTTTGTACCATTAGTTTTAATCTTCCACAACCTCATTCCTTTGGAGCCTGCTAATTCACAGCCCATTGCAAGTTTATGTATGAAAAAATCAACTTCCAAAGTCTGTTAAATATGCCTATGGTGTTTATCCACCTGATGTCCCACCTTCCCTGAGTAACTGCAAAGAGCAACAAAATGCATTCTTAGTTTACATTTTGCCAAACTTTAAATTCTGTAATAAAACAAGTGTTCCATATGAAAGGTCATATAAGGAGGTCTTCTTTTTTCTCCAGAGGTTAGTATTCAAGTTTTCTAAATTTTGGCATTAAGAATTGGACTCAATATTTCTAAATAAATCTTACCAAGCCTACTTGATTCATAAAAAGTTGATTTGGAAAAGATTCCAGGAGTTTACTCTCTACCTTCCTTCTTGCTGTGACATCATATATCATTTTCTACAGATGTTTTTCCAACAGCCTTCTAGCTCTGGTAGCAATTTTAATGTCTGTATGAGTATGCTTACTTTTCTAGTCCTGTTTTATTTGTGGCTTATAATTCAATAGTAATCTAATTCACTTACTTTTTCCCTATCTGTTGTTTGCTTTCAGTTCATAGAAGCAAACATTACTATTAGCCAAGTTTCATGATATTGCACTTTGGACTGTCCAATCTTATCTCATATTTTAACATGGTTCATTTATCAATGTCTTTTGGCTCTACATGAATTTTCCATGCTCCTTGTACTGATATTTCCACTTTTGTGGAATCAATAGATTTCATTATTGGATACCTGTTTTGTGCAAAATTTTCCAGAGAAAATATGGAATGGTTTTGGCCCCATAGCTCTTGTGGATTTCCAATGCTCAATAATCTTTACAACAATAAAAAAAAAAAAAAAAAAAAAAAAAAAGGAAAACTATAGAGAATTTTTAAGTTAACACTACTTTCCATGATTACACACAGTGTTTTTCCATTTTCCAGCAATTTCTTGGGGAAATATCCAGAGAACATTAAGAATTAGATCACAGTTCCTGATACCAAAGACAAATTAAGAAGCCTACAATAAACTAATCAAACAGACAAACAAACTTGATGAATCTCCTTTCTGACTTCACGTCAGATCACTACTTAAAGCTTGACCCTGTCAGACATTCTGATCAGTTAGCCCAAGTCATGTTAATATTACAAAAAGGCCTCATAAGTACTATATTTCCTTTAAATGAAAGCATGAAGTCTGGAAGCATTGCACAGAACATGACTGTCTACATGTTAAGTAAATCATCATTAAATCATGGTCATAAACAGAAAATAATAACAGTAAAATATGTACATTAAGAGCCATGAAAATGATGCTTAAGACAAATGGAATAATAAAAAAAAATATGTGTAATTAAGGTGTGGGGTTTTGTCATTTTGTATGACTGCTACCCTAGACACTAAAGATAAATGTATGGTTTTTTTGAACCATAGATTTTCTGGTCTCAGTTGTCGCACCTTATATCAATAAGCTGCAATGTAATCTGGCTGCAGATGGCTGATTGTGACTTTTTCTCCCTGTGGAAGGGAAATCTTTAGTGCTGCTCAGCCTGAGAATATGTTCAGTACACAAAGCTCCTGACCCTGAGACAGACTTCTCTGCCTGAGATAAGGAAAAGAGGGGAATGGTTCTCTATACATGGTTACACAACTGTAAGCTTTGTGGGTAGATTTTTAGAGCCGTAGTGTGTTTCAAGGAGATGAAAGTAAATAGAGAACCAGAGTGAATACCCATCTCTCTGACTTCACCCTTCTCACCCGTACTGGAGACAGAGGCTTTGATATGATCCTCTGCAGCAGGGAGGATGCCAAGCAAGCTCACCACTCTGATGCCATCTTATACATTTCTAAGACTACTTTGCAGTCCAGAAGAGAGTCTATTACACTTCTGCTCCTCCGTGGCTCCTGTAACTCTTTGATGTATGGAGATGGACAAGCATATGTCGGTAATATTCACTGCAGTGCAGGACAGCCTGTAAAATAGACGCAACTTCACCGAATCCTTTCAGGGCTGAGCAAACACTTCAGCGATGCCATGGCTGAAACTTTCTTCCTCAAGATGACAATGGCCCTTGCAAATACCTCTGTGTGCTTCAGTAAGGTGTGCTTGTAAGTAGGAGAGAATACAGTACATCTAAGAGGCTTTTCTGTGTGTTTCTGTGTTTCTTAGTCCCTCCCCCTTCACTTGACATGATCCAGTTCTCAGCATTATTGGTCTAATTATTTGTACTTAATAACATTGTACACTGACAGAAAAGTTTACTTCTTACCTTTATTTCTGAGCTGTATGATGAAGAGAAATAGCTGGAATAAGCATGGACTGAAAAATGAAAGATTATAATTTATTTAGTTAGTTATTTAGTGTTGGATGTTTATGATTCTATATTTTCATTATTATCAGATCTAGAAGGGAAGCTGACAGGAAAAAAACCTGTTTACTTTACTCCAGAGAGTCAGCTGGCATGAAAAATGCCTGAGCTTAGAAAAAGATTACAAAGGTTTTGTAGCATTATTCCTGTATTTCAGATCCATAAAATTCATCAGAACTCAAAAGTCAGGTGATCTGCAGAACACTCCCAGGCAGACAGAGTAGGGTTACAGATTCAATTAGCGAAAGTATTAAGAAATTACAATTATACCATGAAACATGAATGAAGAGCCTGCTCATTCTTATCTCAGTCTATTGCAGGCAAAGGCAAATTTTAAATCAGCAACATCCACATGTTTTTAATAGAATTGTCCTTATCTAGATTAAACCTCTCCTTAAGATTAAGGAGATTTATTCAGACATGTAAAATATCTGTCTCTATGGTCGTTAGGGAACTAATGGTTCAAAAAGTTTTCATCTGTACAAAAGGATAGAAATTACCAGACTGTCTGCTCAGTGGTCCATACTATCTTAGGACATGATACAAAACTAAAAAAATTGGAATTTTCCTGTTGATTCCAAAAAAGCTCTTACCAGACCTTTTAGATAGCCTTATGTAGTTCTTAAAAATGGACACAAATAAACCATCAGAAAGACAATTTTAGACTTTTTCTTAGAGAAAAAGGCCAACTCAGCTGGCTGGGAGTACCCAGTCTTCTATATGGGGAAGAAAAAAAAATCATTGACTGATACTTTAACATACCCAATCAGGAGGAAAAAAGATAAGGGAAAAAAAACACCCCAAAAACAAACCCCCCAGAAACATTCAGTTGTGGGTTTGGGGTTTTTTTTTGGTTTGTGGGGGTTTTGTTTGTTTGTTTGTTTTGGGTTTTTGTGGGGTTTTTTGTTTGCTTGTTTGTTTGTGTTGTTTTTTGTTTTTTTTTTTTTAAGGAAACACAGTTATTACATTTCTAAAAGAAAGTAAAGGTGAATTTAAAGATGAAATCTCTCGTCTTCTTATCAAAATAAATTTGTCTGTTCTCTCCGTAAGTCTCCTTTAGCTGCTACAGAGGATTCTGGCTATCAGTCTAAAGGAAATCCTTGTCTGATATACAGCTGCATATCTAAGTTCTCTTCAAGACAGTAAGGAATCACTCTAGTATAATGCCCATTGGCATTTTTTGTTAGTATAAAAATTCTGAGGCGATGTTTTGTTCTGAGATGGGCTCAATCAGTTTCAGGTCATCTCCTTGTTTATCTGCTAAGAGTAGAAATTGAAATACAGTTTTTAAACAAATATAAGGGTGTTGGGTTTGTGGGGAGGGGTTGTATATTTCTATTACTTCCTCCAATGTTATTACTGTGTCTTTTTTTATACGAGCTCCATAAGACATTACAGAAGGCTGAAAAACAAAACCTTAAAAAATTGTACTGGGCTTGATTCAGAGCTAAATAGAAAAAAGTTTACAGAAGAAAAAAAGAATGCAGAAAGAAAGCAGAGCTTGGCTGATGCAATTGATTTCAACTGGACTTTCCTGATCTACATAACTAAATCTGTCCAGGATTTTTTAAATCATTTTTTAGAATACAGGCTTTGATTTTTCTCCAGAGCCTCCTTTTGATATATTCATGGGATTCCTCAAACCTCTGGGGGCAAAATCTGAAATTAATTCGCTTATCTGAGAAAAAAAATAAAATACCACTGATATCATTGCCTAGAGAAATATTAGGAAAAACAAATAAATCACAATAGCAGAATCATTCCAAAGGGGAAAGAAACTCCAGAGACATAGTGTTTTCTTGCACATACAGTATATTAGAAATGCAAGTTACCTCAAGGCTTTCAATTGATTTGAGTTTTCTGTGGTTGGTTTAACTTGATATTTCAAGGTCCTTGTTTCTTTATAATGTTTTATATTATATCACTCTTTGTTTCTTTATTATATTTTTATTTTGTAAAATTACGATGAGAAGCACCATTTTTAGCATCATACACAGGAATACATAATGGCACCTGTTTTTTCACATGAACTTGTTATTGCCTAGGTCAAAGTAATCTTTGATCACCCCTTTCTGTCCCACACCCCCTCCCCTCACCCTTTTGTCTCACACACACATTTAACACTTTAAGACAAACACAACTTGAAACACTACCTACTGTGGTAAAATAAATTAAGATATTCAGAGTTCTCGTGAATAGTGTGTGATTTTAAGTCAGTTATTAGGAATGAAGTCTGTGACCAGCTTCCCATGAGTAACACACTGAGCAACCCAGGAAAAGGGAGGGAGGGCAATGCACTGAAAAACATAAGGTTTGTCTTTGTAGGTCTCTGATTCTTGACTGCTGTACCGTGCCCTAGAATCAAGACACACTGTAGGCTCATCTTAACTACATTGGCTATAATGGTACTTTTCCAGTAACTGAGGTCTGTCTCTAAACAAAGGTGGTTATAGAATGAGATGCTGAAGTGACTTTGCTTCTATGACTTAAGAAAATATTATGGGGTGTGGCCAAAATGGAATTTTCCAGGGTTTTTTTGTTTGTTTGTTTATTTCTTTTCAGTTTTGGCAAGCTGTCACCAATAGCTGACCAGATAGCACCCTTTATAACTTTTCTGAAAAACAAGAAAAATAATTAACACATTTTAGTGCCATTCAGTTAGCTGTCATATATGAAATATCTTTATTTTTTGGAAAGTCATTTGATTAAATTGCCCCTAATACTTTGCAAAATCCCCTGTACCAGATGTGGAGACTGTATACAGAATTTGTGACAGAGATTGCTTGATATATGAGGTCAAGACTGGTGATAAACTTTGCTGTATGGCATTTTTTAATGAACTTTTAAAAGGCTGAAAACTATCAAAGTGGCAAGTGGACTGCACAATTTGTTCTTTGAATGTGCCTTAGGTATAAACAGATTTTTGTCTCTTGGTTTGTTCCATTGATATTTAGCAGTGTATTCTATGTAAAGATGTGAGGCATTTGGCACTAGCTCAGCTGCGATATGCAGTTACTGCAGAGGGTCCACTACACAGTACAAGCAGAAGAGGATTTTTCTGCCAGAGGGATTTACAAAAAAATACGTGAAAGGTCACTGTGATACTTATTTCTCTCCATGAGCCATGACAATGAAAGCAGCAGAGGAGCACATCATATGAGGGAGGTGGTGCACACAGGAGTTCAAAGGCAGACACGTTAAAGCTCTGTGTCCAGGAGCAGGACAACCTCCCTGGGCAAGTGACAGCTAGAACAGCTTTTCCATTAAATCTTACCTTCCTAGAGGGATATTTCTGGGGTCAGTTCAAAAGCAACTGTACAAGTACTCGTGTGGAAACCTCAGGTGAGTTCAGTGTCTCAGCCACCGCTGCTGGAGTCAGCTGTAGCATGGGTAGCCCCCAGGGTGCCAGCCACCTCCACTGCCCTTGCAGATGGGTTTCCCTGTGCTGAGCAGAGGGATGAGAACTGTCAGCTGCTTGTGTTCCTGCTGCCTGATGCAGCTATGACTATGTTGTTTGTGTTTAAAATAAGGCCTTCTGCCAGGTGGCCATCTCTTAGTGGAGTAAGCCCCATGGCTTTCATTATTGTGAAATGTCTCTGCTGACCTGAAGATGGTACTTACTTACTCTGATGGTTGCAGACAATGTTTTATTCGCTTGCGTTGGCAAGCCTATTCTGAACTGATTTTAAAAAGCAGTATTCATACTTCACTGGCCAATAAGTAAATAAATAAATAAATTTGTGACACAGAAGTGGGTAAACACAGGTTAACACTCAGATCACAACCTTCTTGTAAGGCCAGAAATGACTCCTACTGGAAAACTGGAGATGTCAATCATGTCTGGATGCTTGTTTTGTAAGTTTGACCCAATATTTGTCCAACAAAACCACTGGACTGTTGTGATTTAACCCCAGCCAGCAACCAAGCACCACACAGCTGTTCACTCACTCCCCCACAGCTGGATGGGGGAGAGAATCAGAAGGTTAAAAGTAAAAAAAAAATCATGGGATGAAATAAAATATTTAATATTAATAAATAAATAGTAATAATTGCAAGGGGGGAAAAAAGGGGGGGAAAAAACCCAGAAAGAACAATAAAACCCAAGAATGAGTGATGCAAATGAAAATAATTGCTCACCACCAACAAATGCCCAGACTAAGAAATAGTCCCACCGCCAAACTCCTCCATAGTTTTATTGCTGAGCATGTCATATAGCATGGGACATCCCTGGGTCAGTTGGGGCCAGCTTTCCCGGCTGTGCCCCCTCCCAGCTTCTTGTGCCCCCCCAGCCTGCTCGCTGGTGGGGTGGGGTGAGGAGCGGAACAGCCCTTGGCTCCGTGTAAGCGCTGCTCAGCAATAACTAAACATCAGTGTGTTATTGACAGTGTTTTCAGCACAAACCCCAAACACAGCCCATAGAAAAAATCTAACTCTATTCCCACCAAAACCAGTACAAGATGAAAAAAAAAAAGAGCCCTGCAAGTCAGCAGCTGTGTTCGTTGGTTGTATCAGAGCTGATCACTGTCAAACTGGTTGCCTCAATCATGCTTAGAGGTGAATCCCTCACCCTTCCTCAGGACACAAGTATGATTCCATTAGGAAAAAAACCAAAAAAACCCACCACCTTTATAAAGTATTATAGGTTAAACTAGAAATAGTTTTCTACAGCACTGACATAAGAAAAGAGCATTGATAAATTTCCTCTAGATATCTCCCATAGCTTATTTTGCATAAATCAGTTTAGAAACTTGGTAATAGTTTCACCAGAGATACCTAATGCAGAGACAATGTCACAGGTAGGTGCATTTACATCCTGTATGACTTCACTTTCATTCTATTCGTTTCTTCTGCACATATGTACCTCATTGAGTGTAATTCACATTGAGTTTTCACAGTGAAAAATCAGTAACAAAGAAAAATCACAGCTGATTAGGTCTAGACATTTTTGTCATGTATTTCATTACATGACAATATGGTCTATTACTTGTCATAAGAGTGTGTGGGAGCTGCTTTGGTGGAAAAGGGCAGTTTGTAAGCAGAAATGTTTCATAACATTCTCCTTGATTTCCACCCAGTCAAATATGATTCTGTGAGAGTAAAACTGGCCAAAATGTATCAGGATTTTTACCTGCAAAATACCCCAACTATAGAGTGAAAAGTTTTTCCAATATTTGTTTTGAATATAAATATACTATAATACTGATTAAGTAGATGAAAGTAATAATGCTCTAATATTATTGGTCATATGCCATGTTTTGTTGTATTTCCTTGTGTTCTTTCTTTTTTTGCTATATTTCCATTTTTTTCATATATTCTTTTCATTTGCTGTATTTCTCTGAAGGTTCGTACATTAAAGATGATTGCTTGTTAATTTTAGTTTCTTTCTAAACTTCCATCTTTTTCCTGTTACAGGTTTCTATTTTATTCTAGCATTCTATTCACTTTTGAGCTCACTTTTGTTTCCTTTTCCTTTTTCTATTATTATTATTTTAGCTATGCTATCCTCATTCTATTTCAAAATGATTTTTTTACTTTATGTAACTTATACACACACACACTCCTCCTTTTTTTTTTTTTTTTTTTTTTTATTTTTCTTCTGGATAAACACATTTCCTGTTATACTTTCTTTTGTCCATCAATTCAAAATAGACAATTTAATTTGAACACCAAAGGGCTGGAGGCATCAAAAAGGCCCTGTGTGCTATGTTGTCTATGCCAGGTTTTATTTTACAGAAACACAAGGTAGAGCATCAGTTGGCAGAGTGGATTAATATCTGCTACCATTGGATGGTTTCCCTTAACAAGCATTTCTTCCTACTACCTGTTTCTCTAGCTCAGTAGAAGCAACACACCTCATCTCCCTTATTTCTCCCCCTTTTTCTCAGTATGACATCTGTGTCTCATTGCAAGGAGCAGACAACCTACATTCTAGTTTCTTTGTGCAATTGCAAAACCAATTGTGCTCACAGTTCCTGAATGTTTGGAGTTGGCTCCTCTGTCTTGGTTTGCTCTTTTAGCGTGTTCAACAATTTCTTTTCTCTATTTTTTGTTCAAGACTCCCTGTATTCCCTGCTCAACTCTGTAACTAACATTGTGCTACCTCTCTTTACCACCCTGTCTTGCTCCCCTCCATGGGAAAATATGGTAGCATATAGAAGGAGGATGAGTTAGGAACCAACATCTCTTCCTAATTCACCCCTAAAAGGAGAAGAGTATTTACTCCACATACTCCTACTCTTGCTGAAGCTGAGCTGATAGACAACAAGAGGGACCAGCAGCTCCCATCTGAAACCAAGCTTTCCCTTTTACCTTCTCCTCACTCTTCTTTTCTAAAAATGATAAATAAATAAAGCCCTGTCACCCTGAAAAGTGTGTACAGTTTCAAGGCTCAACTTGTACATCAATTTCAAGACCACACACAGATAAGATGGATATGCAAAATTATACAAGGCTTTGAAAACATAAAGTCCTATGCAAGTGCTAAGTATGACTATGATGACTATTAATGACCCTAAGTACTGTGTGAGTTTTTTAGGGCAGAACTGAGACTAGTTTGACAAATCAAAGGCAAGTTAGCCTAGATTTGAGGCTCTGCTCTAACTAAGTTAATTTCACACCTGCTCCCTTTGTCAGTCCATATGTTTGTCGTCAATGGAAAATCCTTTCCACATGAGCATTTGCAGTGGGAATGATCATGACACATTTCATTATCTTCAGTAAATTGGATGGTTCAGTCCTTGAACTGCTGAATACCCCACACAGGTCTTTTCTGCGTTGCAGACTTCAGTCAGTTGTAGTATAATTGAGCTGAACTCATCCTATAGGGCCTGTGCTTCCAACTCTGCTGCAGAGAGAAATCTTTTCAGCTGTATTTCAGAGCATGCAGGGATTATTTTTTTTTCCCAAATCTGAAAAAGCCCAACCAAGGTACACATTTTGATACCATTTAAAGTTAGTGGAATAATAATTTGTAACAAGTAATCACTAAGAGCCCTTATTTATTTGTGATTTCGGAAGTATTGGTTAGAATTTCTAAAGCTACACATTGTTTGGGATTTGTGGGGTTTTGTGTGTGTTTGGTTGGTTTTTTGGTTTTTGTTGTGTTTTTTTTTGTTGTGTTTGTTTGTTTGTTTTTAATATTCAGAAGATTCTATTCACTGAAATGAGTCCATTTCTATTATACCTCAAAATAGTTATTGCCTCATTTGTTGCTTTTCAGGAGTGGTAATTGCACCTGACAACATTTTTACTCTGTTATGAAGCATTTGTCAAGTTAAAGTACATCAAGGGCTTCTGTGTAATCAAAGTAAACAGCCTTTTCCTGTGTTTCTTGTTCTTTTTCTCCAGCAAAGACCAGAATTCAGTATTTTTGGAGTGTTTTGAAAGTTAGAGTTCTACCTGGAGTTACTGCACACAACCACCTGAGAAGCAGTTGTTCACAGTTCCCACCCCCTTAGCAAAAATAATATAATGTATATTCTTGGCATGGTGAACATGGAATACATACTCTCATAAAGCATTGAAGATTATGTATGGAATAATATATGAAATAACATTATAACAAAAGCTGTTTTGTGGTGTTAATTTTCTTCACAGAACTCATTCTTTCCTAAGTGGAGATCTAGGAAAATCACCTAGATACAAGATTTAAAGTCAAAGTTTACATCCATGTATTTCAGGACCACATGCAAACAGATTTCTCACTGCTGAGAAAGGTGAGTGAGCTGGCAGTCTCTGGAGTGTGACCACAATACATAAGGTATGTGTCACCTTGTGACACTTGCTGGATTGATTCCTTCAAGTGAGGTGGTTTGAGGAATTCTTACTTTACAGTTCTCAGTGGGATTTATTGATGAAAGAGAGTTCAAGCTGCCAGGTGCCAAAGGCAGAAGTAGAACTTTAAGTTTCAAGTGAAGTTTTACACTGGAATAAATACACTCACAAATTTGAAGGTGGTTCCAGGTGGTTAAGTCTTTGGATATTTGCACAGGTATCTAGTTTTTATAGAAAAATACAGTAAAGACAGAGAGTATTCGCTCATTTTTCAGCAGAAGCTACCAGACAGCAATAATGAAATGACTTAAAAATAAACTGGAGGTGGGTGGAGAGGTGCGGGGGGATTGTTTAGGTTTTGATCTTTGGTTTCATTTTGTCTTTTTGTCTTAACAGTATATAATTGTTTCCAAATAAGGGTCACTTGGTAACAGGTAATTATTTCCCACTTGTAAAAAGTAATTGGTTTATATTACAAACACACATCACCACCACCATCCCATACTGTGTCACACTCACACAGAAAAAATATTATTCTTATGTTGGTGGATTGTACAAATGCCTCACACCACTTTTTCAATCTGAGGACTATTAACCATAGCTACGGAAGCATTATGATTCAGATCAGGTCTTGGTTGAGAAGGAGAGAGATAAGTGATTTTAGGTTTTAATGAGGAAGCCTTCAGCATTTGAAGGGCAACTTGTTTATTACAAGATCTGCAGTATGAGTAATGTGAATCAGTTTTCAGGAAGATGTGTTCTTTTCTCAAGCATCACTAAGTAAAACAGGGAGCAATGCCTCATGTGAAGCCACATTGTCTTGCAGAAAACCAGGGTCTCTCCACCAAATCTTGATGTATAAGTCAGGTGAAAGAGCAGTACTTCCTTCACTCATATTACAAAACCAACAAATTACCAGAGAAACTGAATTAAACCATGAAAAGACAGTTATTCTGGCTAGTTTGATATATGAATGCAGGTAGTTCTGATTCCTTTATAAATATCAGGTCTACTTATTAGCCCTTCCTCTGCTAGTGAGACCTACCAGAAAACTGTATCTTTAAATACAGACTTAAGGCAAAGAGAAGCAATGCATGATTTGTGATGATCTATGTGACTTACCTTACAAAGAAATAAATTTGTTCATAATATTATGTCTCCAGTGACATTTCCACTGAACAAAGTTCCTAACACCTTGCTGACTGTTTTTAGAGAATGTTAGGTAAAAAGTTATTAACATTTTAGTGAGTAGACATAGTATTTTCTTTATAGCTTTGAATTTGCTTCTTGAAAAAGATTAAAAATATACCATCTCTAGGAAAGACATAAAGTATAATTAATATGGTCAAAAACCCTCCAGTGAAAATACAGCTTGGGAAGGGTAAAAGAGAATTATGTCATCAGAGCTGAAATTATGGTACAGGATGGGAGGAGGAGGGATGTAGTTCAATGTGTAAACTACTCCCATGTGAAAACCTCCCATCTATCTTGGTCTCCATTATATAAATGCAACAGAAGTGGTGCACTGGTGAAAAAGAAAGGAGGATTTACTTCTTTTTGTTTTTGTTTTTTTTTTTTTTTTTTTTTTAATGTACGTCCAGAGTTGCCATAGAATTAAATGCACTTAAGAACTCCTCAGGTGCACACACTTAATTCTTAACAGCTGTAATTTATTTACAGCCTATAAGAATGGATTTCTATTACGAAAGCTAAAATGTTTATGGAAAGGTTAGGGTTTTAATTCCAGAAACCTCTTACAGGTTTATTTCCTAAATTTATGTCTGATTGTATTTAAAGTTTACTAGTTAACATTATAAAGTCATTGTTTAATAATTTTTAATTCATTTGTTAAGCTTTGTAATAAAATAAATCATGATGAATTGACTTGGCAATAATGAGGTTGTCATAAGTGCTTATAGAGGATTTACAGTGTAAAATCAGCATTGAGGGCTGGATGTTTTCTCAATAAGTTCTCTTTTATTGATGACAGATGTAAGACCGCATTAATCAGAGAGAAGAACAAGCTTCATATTATCTTTGAGATTATGGTTTAGTGGTTTAGGGTTTTTTTGCTTTGTTTTTTCTTTTTTTTTTTTTTTTTTTTTTTTTTTACATTCAGTTAGAAATGGTAGTTGTGGATATTATAAAAAGAGAAAGCTTTTCCATAAATTGAACTTTTAAGGAAGCATTTTTGAAAGGGATGGGATAAGGAAGCATAGTTGGAAGGAAATAATATTCCTTTTGGCTTGAGTATAAAACCAGAGTACACAGAAAAAACAGTGTAAAAAATATTTTTTTAACACCAAATACTCGTTACACTTCTCTAACACCACTTTTAAAGACTGAAGTGGCATCCAGACTTTGTTGTATTCTATTCATTAAAATAAGTTAATTCTGCAGTTAGCTTTTTGAAAGAAATTTCATTACCAAGGTAGCTATACTATAACTGGAACACCAAATGGAGACTATCTGTGCACAGGAAAGAATTTAGAGGGGCTTTTTATGCCAGAAACTCTATCTATCTATCTATCTATCTATCTATCTATCTATCTATCTACCATGGTAAAGAAGTTTCGTGTAGATAATTATTTGACAGGTCTAAGGTAAGAATAATACAGGAAGTAGTTTACCTGGTGTTCCCATTTTAAACTGAAAAAAAAAAAAAAAAAAGAACTGAAGTCTTTACTGAAACATTTTTATTGTCACATTTTTTTGATTGTGGTATTTTTTAACGTGTTCATAGATTAAAGATGATAAGAAAACAAGACAAGAAAATCTGCTCTCTTTTGTTTCTAAAATAAGTTTAAATTGTCCAAAATATTTACCCTTCAAACTATAAAATTCTGCGTGCTTTTTAAGATTGTGAGTCATGACCTTTATCTATACAGAACATAATTTTTGGTAACTTTTTTTTTAAATCTGAAATAAAATATTGTAGAGAAATAGTATCATTAATTTCACTGAGAATCCTCTGAGTAATCTGCTGTAGTGGAAAAAAATATCTGTAGAATTAAGTTCAGAAAAGATAGACAGATAAACATGAGATAGCTGTGAAAGACCAGAGGGAGATTTTTAGCACTGTATGTCCTTTTTAGTTTGTGTTAGGATATTCTTAACTTGTAGTTACAAGAGATTGGAAGAAGATATACATGTGAGAAAGTAAGAAGATATGAAGATATGATCTCACATCTTCATTTGGCTTGTAACTAACAATACTGCTCTTATGCATACCTCCTGAAAACTGAATGAAGGAGTAAATGCCTGGAGAAGAAAAGAAATTGCAATTAGATTTTGTAATTTAACTATCTGAAAGGTGTTCAGAAAGATTTCAAGCAAAGCACAACCTCTGTACTCCTGGGTTTGTAAAAAACCCACAACTTTCACCTAGGCAAATACTGTTATCAGTAGTATAATACCAGTTTATACCATGGTATTATGACAGCAAATAAGATTTTCCTCTTTTCATAGGGTTTCTATGAATACTGAAAAAATATTTTGTATTCTGCTTCTGGAGTTTTTCTTTGTGGGTTTTTTTGTGTGGTTGTTGTTTGTTTGTTTTTTGTTTGTTTTTTTTTTTGTTTTTTTTTTTTTTTTGTTTTTTTTGTTTTGTTTTGTTTTTATTTTGTTGTGTTTTGAATTATTATTATTATCATAGATATGGCCATGGCCACCTTTTATAAATTTGCCCTTCTCCAGAAACAGTATGGTCTGCAGTAACACATCTAGTTAAAAAATCCAGAGTGATCAATGCCTGTTGTCATATTAGCATGTGATGGAATGAAAAGTTCAGTTCACATTTATTCATTTCTTTCAGGGGATATTTGCCTTTTTTTCAATCATTTGCTTCATATGGCAACAGTGAACAAGACAATCATGTTCCTCAGCATATCACTTGTCATGAAACCAGCATACTAAGGGCATTTCTTAAATGGGCTTAATAAATTCCCAGGCATCATAGGGGATATTCACTTCACTGGAGAGGAAGCAGCGAAGTAAAATTTGTTTCCTCTTTTGAAGAAATCGTTCTACTGCTAGTCTTCATGTAGTTCTGTCCACATTACAACATGATGCAGTAATTTCTTTTATTATCATCATCATCATCAAGTTGGGCTTTAGTTATTTTCTAACTTCTAGGTATTCTAAAAAATATATCAAATACCTTATTTTTAACAAGTTATCTATTTTGTTCAGTCTGTCTTTATACGCAGGAACCCTTAGAATAAAATTGTGATTTTTTTTCTTCTTCAAATAAATATTCTTATTTTATTTTTTTTTTATGAAAATGACACATGTTCAGAGGTTCTCTGACAACTTCCCCTGTGAGTTAGACATGTTTTTTAAAAGCTCCAACCTTTTTCTTAGGATTTTGGGTTTTTTTTCCTATGTGTTTTACTTTTCTTCTGGTGGTGCTTCATTCTTTCATACCCCAGGACCAAAGAACACACAGGAGGCATGCTGCTTTAGACCAAAATACCAATTTCGTCTTCTGTGAACTGTTCAACCTATTCATCCAAATCCAGGTTCTAGCTGATATCATAAAAAACCCAAGATTGCAATAGGTATACTCTTCTATATATCTGTGACATCCAACTCTGCATGCTACTGCATTATTTACTATTAATTACATTATTTTTAATAACTCTTTGTATTGTTGTGCTTTGGAGAAAACTGATGTATGTAAAACATGGCTGTTATTTTATGTAAATAGTTCTTCATTTGAAAATAACATCAATATAATGATCCAGTTTTATATAATGTTACAATCAAATAGTACAACTCACTTTTTTTTTGGAAAATCAAAGATGACCTACTGTAAAGACGAAATGAGGAAAACAATCTTCATAGAGATTTTAAATATTTATCTTACTCTGATGCACAGGTTTTGTAAGTATTTTTTTCAGTTATTGCCAATTTTACTAAAAAACATAAGAAAAAATACTAACTGTCATAATTTTACTTATTTAAAATTCTTTAAACGTGTTAATTATTTTAGTATCTTATATAAAAAAACATCAATAACTTTATATGAATTTGTTTTTAAGCTTGTTTTGTTTGTTTTGAAGTATAGACCGTTGGTATTTAGTTTGGTTTTGGATGTGAGACAGCAATGTGTACCAGCAGCTCAGAAAGCCCACTGTATCCTGGGATGCCTCAAAAGAAACATGGCCAGTAGGTGAAAGGAGGTGATTCTCCCCCTCTACTCTGCTCTGGTGATACCCCACCTGGGGTACTTCATACAGCTCTGGGGTCTCCAGTATAAGAAAGACATGCACCAGTTGGGGCAGGGGCACAGGAGGGCCACAAAAATGGTCAGAGGGCTGCAACACCTCTCCTGTGAAGAAAGGCTGATAGACTTGGGGTTGTTTAGCCCAAAGGAGAGAAGGCTTAAGGGATACCCAGTTGTGGCCATTCATAATATAAAGGGGGCTTATAAGAAAGATAGCAAAATAGTTTCTACCAGGGTTTGTAGTGACAGAACTAGGAACTAGAAATTTTAAAAAAGAAGGAAGGTTTGGATTGGACATAAGACAAAATTTTATGAGTGTGGTGAGACATTGGAGCAGGTTGTCTAGAGAAGTTGTGGATGCCCCATGATTGGTCAAGGTCAGGCTGGATGAGGTTTTGAGCAACTAGATCGAGTGGAAGATGTCTCAGCTGATGGCAGGGGGGTTCGAGTAGATGACCCAAACCATTCTATGATTATGTAAACACTGAATGTGCAAATGGACTGTGGGGAGCAGAGAGGAGAGAGGCAATGGAAGTTATAAGCTAAGAGCTAAGATGAAGTCTTACATGTTATCACTGAAAACATCATACCTCTAATGGAAAACTATATAAAATGTTTTCTTTTTTCAGACAGAATTTGAGGACAATTAAAGATACTTATATTGTACTTAATAGACACTGTCTATGCAGATTCTTGCATTTCCCAAATTTTGAGCTTGTTAGCAGAATGGGTTTGTATGTGGTTAGGTGGTAAGGTTTTAGTAGGGGGACAGATTTTTCCCTGCAGCCTGCGGAGAGGATCACACCAGGGCAGGTATTCATTTCCTAAAGGAAGCTGCAGCTTATGGAGAGTCCATTCTGGAGCAGGTTCTCTTCACAGGAACTGTGGATGGTGGAGAACACAGGCTGAAGCACAGTTATCCTCAAGGACTGCAGTTCATAGAGAGGAGACATGCTGAATCAGGAGAAAAGCGTGAGGAGAAAAGAATGGGTGGGACAAAGTGTTTTGGACTAAACAAAGCCTCTCATTCCCCACCCCACCCCCATGCACTGCTTGGGGATGTGGACAGGGGTATTAGGAATGAAGGAATGAAGTTGAGCCTTGGAGAAAAGGGGAGGTAGAGAAAAGATATTTTAGTTTTTGTATTGTTTCTCACCATCCTGCTCTATTTTAATAGGTAAAAAAATAAATTAGTTATCTCCAAGTTGCAGCTGTTTTGCCCACCATGATAACTGCTAAGTGATCTCCCTGCCTTTTCTTCAGTCCACAAGCTTTTTAGTCTTATTTTCTCCCACTGTCATGTGGGACAGTAAGTGAGCAGCTAGGTGGGCATCTGGCAGCCAGCAAAGGTCAGCCCACTACAGAAATCCACATTAAGTACATAGAGTCATGCTTAGGGAAGTAATTTCTTTACCTGTTTCTATGTCAAAGGTAAAGTAAGACTTTGAAAAGGGTGGACTTTTGATGACTATTCAATTAACTGGTATTTTTTATAATGCCCTAGATGAAGAATAATAAACTATTGTTTATGTGCATACATGCATATATGGGAGTGTGTACATTCATTTTTTTTTCATATTTGCCAAATAGGAAGCAGGAAAAAGAATTATCTGATATAAAACAATAAGCTATAAAATTCAGCATGACAGTAAGAAATGGTAGACATATGTCTCATGAAAGTTAAGCTGAAATAAGCAGAAGGAAATAAGGGAAGGAAAGGAGTTATACAGACTCTGCTGGACATATTGAACAAATGAAGAATTTAGGGATGTGTTAAGTAAAATGTGAATACCTTGTCAAAAGGCCTAATGAAGCTAAAAGATGTATTGATGAGAAATGAAGTGCTGGATAAAATCTGAAGGATATTTTCCCAGGCACAAATAATGAAAAAGTGAGTGATATAACTTTAAACACACCATATAGCATCCTAGTTGCCAATTTGCAATTATGTCAGAGAAATAGAAAGAGCAGTAAATTACAAGACACTAGGAAAGCTCATCAAGGCATTCTACTCTGATTCTATTGCTTAGAATAAAATGTAGAGAAAGCATGGCTATAAGAAATTAATCTTACATAAGATTAACATCTGAAAATTTCACAAGCATGATAGCTTCTACAAGAGCCAGAAATTAGTCTTCCGCCTATCAGTAAAACTGTTATTTTATTTTTTTAATTTCATCATATTTTATTTATTTTTCAGAAAAAAACCCCTTATATTTATTTTATTTATTTCTTTACTCATCATTAAAACTGATACTTTTTTTTTCCCCTAAAGATTTGTTTCAGTTGAGGCCTACCTCAGGGAACCTGGGGTTGACTCAGTAAGGACAACACAAATGAGAAGGAAGAAAAGTACTTATTTAAATACTGAAGAATTTATTTAGTTTAATATGCAGAAATTGATAAAGAGGAATAAATTTCTAAGTTTACAACCCAAAGTTAACACTAAGCTTGCAGTCCTGCTATTTCATAAGCATCAAAAATTTTCATTAATGTCCATTATTAAACTTATTTTTGCTTTTTTTTTTTTTTTTTTTTTTTTTTTTTTTATGGAGATTTTAATCCTTGTCTTTATAAAGAAAGTTTAGAGTCTAATTCCAAGAAATCCCAGAGAAATATTTTTTTGCCTTTTTGAATCTATTTAAATTTTCTAGAAGAAACTTCACAGGTACATCGTTCTCTAATAATGCTGATTTGTCAGGGATGTTAATGACAAAAGGTGGAACATGACTGAATACAGGATTCTTTAAGAAGCGTTTCTTTGTATCAGGACACAGTGTTTTGTATGGGTAACCAAGCTGTTCTGAAATAAGTAATCCAAACTTGTTTAATGTGCTTTTAGTAACCAAAATAATTGTTAAAAAATTAATTATTGGAAAGCAGGGTTACAATTTTTCCAATCATACAATACCATTCTGACAAGCTTCCTGCAAGATTAAGCATTGTCTACTGAATAGATATAAATAGCATTATGTCACTACTTTGGCTTTTTCTGTTTGTCTGTTGTTAATGACAGCAGGAACCCTGTTAAAATGGATAATCAAAATGAAGCTTTATTTATTAGATAAATATTTAATTTCAAATTCAGCAAACTTTATTGTTTACATTTCAGTAAGTTCTAGAGGCTGCTTCTCAGATTTCATGTCTGTAATGCTTGGCATTATGCTGCAAGATATTGAGCAACAGTCCTGAATCTAAAGAGCTTCTCCTCAGTGGAAAGGAAGTACAGCAGGAAGGGAAGATAACTTTTCTTTCTTAGGTAGTATGTCAAGTCAGAAAGAATAACCTAATGTGTTTGTTATCACAAAAATTACCTTTAATAAAACCAGGATGACACTGCAAGTCTCTTGAGGCTCAGTTGTAACATTTTGGTTATAGTATCTCCATAAGTATTTAATTCTGAAAGACAGATGAAAGGAACAGATGAAAGATGTAAGTTTATATATATAATTCTAAAATGCATCCATACGTTTGTAAGGGAAATATGTTAATTTGCTCAGGGGATAGACAATTAATATACTGGTTTTAAGAGTTTAACTGGATAACGTTCTAGATTATGATGGGATATATATGGGATATATGGCATTTATTTGACAAAGTGGAGCACAAAAGCATCTTCACCTGCAGGCTGTCCAACCTGTTCAGCCAAGCGTTAACCCAGCAAGATCAGGGTTGGGACGTTACAACCACAGTTAACTGAGGAAATTGTTGGAAAGAAGTGGAAAGCAAAGGGTCCAGAGTGATGGGAATGAGAGAGGCTTTGGAAAGTATATAAAAAAGTGAAAGAACACCTGCCCTAAATGTTGGTACACAAATGCATGCATTCTAGAAAACAAGCAGGAGCTACTACCGTGTGGTCCAAAAACTTAACCAGTGTTAGAACAACTGAGGTGTTGACCCAGCTTGCACAATTAGAGTATTGCAAAGCTATGTAATCTCTTCAGGAACAATGGGCAGTGAAAAGGCATGAAGGAGGATGTTATCCTTTATGAGAAGGAGCAGTTTGGGTGTATGGGGCTGTTGTATGTGATGCACATAATCTGGATGACAGCTTGTAGGTCAGGGTCAGCAGAGAGGCCAGTAAAGGTGACATTGTGGTAGGAGTCTGTTACCTCTCTTCAACCTCTGGGAAAATCATGGAGTGACTCCTATAGCACATTTCTGGCCAACTGAATGAGTGAGTAACTGGAAACAGTTTGCAGAGTACTGACTGAACAAAGATAAATCACAGAGATCCACCTTATTTCCTTCTTTGTTGAAATGCTGGGATTTAGGGATAGGGTATGAGTGGAGAGCAGTTGATGCAATTTACCTTGTCTTCAGAAAGGTTTTTGACACTCACTAACAATATTCTTATTTCTTATTTTTACTAAGTTAGGACATTATGGTCTGGATGGGTAGACGACTGGGTGGGTAAAAGAACAGCTTAGATGGTAAGATTCAGAAGGCAGTGATTATTAAGTCAACAAGTTGGATGCCACAGGGGTCTGTCCTGGGAACTGTTAAGTTTAAAGGCCTTCTCAATGATCTGGAGGAGGTAATGGAGCTCACTCTCATCCACACTGCTGTTGACACCAAGCTGGGGAACTAGTCAATATGCTCAAGGGCTGTGCTGCCATCCAGAATGAACTAGACAGATTGGAGGAATGGACCAACAGGGATCTTGTGAAACTGAACAAGAATAAGTGCTAAGTCCTGCCCCTGAGAGGGAGAAGCCATTGCAACAACACAGAGTTGGAAGAACAGACCTGCAGGAAAGTTCCTGGGGGCCCTGGTGGGCAGCAGGCTTAACCTGAGCCAGATGCATACCATCACAAGGGTGGCCAACAGCATCTGTTGCTGCATGAATAAGCACGGTCAGAAGATCACACGGAAGGGGCTATTCCCCTCTAGACAACTCATTAGACCACATCTTGAGTATTGCATCCAGTCTTGAGCCTCCTGCCCCCTTCCCTTCTCCCCCAGCATGTGAAAGATAGTAACAAAGTGAAGCAATTTCAGCACTCAGAGCTAGAGCACTTGCCCTGAGAGAAGAGGCTGAAGGACCAGAACTGGCTCAGTCTGGGGAAGAGCTAACTTTGGGGGCACCTAACTGCACCTCCTCAGTGCATTAGATTGTTGGGAAGACAAAGCCAGGCTCTCTGCAACCATTCATGGCAGAGTAACAAGAGGCAATGGACACACACTGAAATAAGAAAGGTGTTTCCCATGGAGACAGTCACGTAGTAAAGGGAGCTTCCCAGGGAAGCTGTGTCCTCTCTGTCCTTTGAGGTTTTCAGAACCTGACTGGATAAAGCTCTGAGCAACCTGGCCTGACCTCACAGGTGGCTGTTCTCTGAGCAAGCAGCTGGGCTAGCTGTCCCTTCGACATGAATTACACTCTGCTCCTATGACTATGATAAAAGGTAAGGACAGACTCATTGCAGATCGGTGCATTAGGTCATATACCATTTGACACAGATAAAGTTCCAAACACTCCACTTCTGGAACATTTTACCATATTATAAGGTTCTGGCCTTTAAAGAAAGTATCTATTTTTCAAGCAGTATTCTCCTGAAACCATTTGAAAAGTGCATTTCAGCTCTCTTTTTGTGCACTAAGCATGAAAGATAGCTTTTATTTAATTTTAGCACTCTGAGCTCCATGCAGTTCTTATCACAGCCTTAAAAAAAAATAATGGAAGAAAGCTTAATCTAAATCTAATTTATTGTTTATGGAATTCTGTTAGCAGTTGTTAGTCTACCTTCACTGAGCCTAAAAGGGAATAGTCAATGCATTTAAAATTAAACAGGGGAAAAAGGCAGGGGGTGCAGGGAAGAGAAGAAAAAAGAAAATAAATTAAACTTGTCTTGTCATAGTCTTCTACAGTAATTTGACTTAGTGAAAAGCAGATTTGCAGTTTTTCAATCCAACAAAAAACTGTTCTGAAAGTAGATCTACAAAATTAAGCATCGTCTATTTAATTCATATATTTAATAAATTGCAGCATTTCTTTTAGCACTTTCCAATTGCCTCTGCCACTACACAGGAATCCTATTCAAATGGATTACCAAAGACAACACTGAGGTCATGGAAACAATTTCTGCACACTCCTTTTAAACATGCCATTGATTTCCACATTGCAGCTAAATTTCTCATTTATGTTTTTAATTCATTGTGGTGTAAAAAAAAAACAAAACAAAACAAAACAAAAAAAAAAAAAACAAAAAAAACCCCTAAAGAACAAGGGATGTAGATACTTTAGTAAATCAACGCAGAAGCTTTTATTCCTTGCAGCACTCTCTGGATTGTAGATTTGTAGATTTATTCCTTTGGGACTAGATTGTCTCAAATACCTTTTGTTCTTATGGCAATAAATCTGACCCTCAAAATAAAATCATATAGCATTGCCCTAGTTTTAAAACTATTCAGTCCTTTAAAAATTGCATTTTGTTTTTATTTGGATTAATGATAAATTAATGTCACATTATTTCCTTTCTAAGCAATTCTTTGGTTTGGTGTTTGGTGCTTTTTTTTTTTTTTTTTTTGTGTGTGTGGGGGGGTTGTTCTTTTTCAGGCTCAGATGAGTATTAACTTATGACTCAAATACAACAAAGTAGAGAATATTTAAAGTTACATCACATTTCTGACAAAATACTCCTTTTAACAAGGATTTAGAAAAAAATAAAATCACGTGTTTGCATTTCTTAGGCAATAAATAGTCGTTAGTATTTTGTGTACCACATGCCAGCTGATAAAATGAAATGACTCTGTGCCTATAAAATTGAAATGGATCCCTACCTCTCTTTATAGAAATTCTGCACCTGCTGAGGACATTGTAACTTTTAAATAAAGACTATTTAGAACTGAGTATCCAGTTCTTCACTAAAACTTCCCACAACATTGTTCTATTTCTATTTCCACACTGCACATGGATTGATTCTTCCCTGTTTAATGTTGTAATTCTTTTCATATTTTGTGCATATTTTTTTTTGTCTCAGCCTAGCGCAGGGCTGAAATGACAACACACATTCTGAAGTGAGACTGAAGAAAACAGACTTTAACTACAGCTACATATAACTCTATCTACCTATATCTCTATTTAGGTGCATTCTTTAATCCATACTACGGCTATACGGCAATGCCTTGTATGCTGTCAAAGGATAATGCTATTTCTTGATCCTGAGATCATTCCAAGTAAAAAAGGATATCTGGAAATGGCCATGCAGATCTCATAAGTTTATTTTCTCAGGAATTATAGTATGCTTCTCATTATTTATTTCTGCAAGATGGGGGTTTTTTACCATGATTTCATATCTACCCTTCACGATAAAGGTCCTTCTGGACATAAAACCTCACATAACCAGTCACCATGAACTCACTATATGGTAGAGGATGCATGGTACAGACAGATCTGTTTACATTGCATCATCTGGCTTGAGTATCAGTGAACATGATCTTTCAAGCTGGTCAGTTTATTTTTATACCTTTTCAAAAGAAATCAAGTGGCATATTTTGACATCTATCAACAGAAAACTATCTACTGGAGCTACAATTACACAATCTGCTCCTAGTACACCATGCATCATAATGTACCATGACTGAATATTAACACATCCAACCTTTCCTGGCACATTTACAGCTGTTTGTTGTTCTAACTGACCCCTCCCAGGTCTATTATTATTGTGTTTATCCAGAACTGCAGCCTTGAGTAAGGACTGGCTTTGCCGACTTGTAGAGGGAACAGTTTGTTACATTGAAAATGAGAGAGGGGATCTATGGTCTCACTCTCCAGATCTACCACATACATTATCCAGAAAAGGACAATATGGAAGATACACAACCACAAAACTTCACAAGTACAGTCTGGGATTTTTAAGTTCCAAGCTGACCACGTGCACTAAGATCTTGCAGAATACAAATGTGTTCAAACTTACTCTCTTTTCCAGCAACACCCTTTATCATGTCACTTCTGTCAGAATGGGGGAAAATTCTGTAATAGTAATATCTATTCTCATATTTCCCACAAGATATCTCACTTTATCCTATCTGTAACATCTTTAAATAGTCATATGGCAGTCCTGACTGTCTAATAATACTTCTGTGTCCATTTTGCTGCAAAATTAAAGATTTTCTGAAATGATAATGGATCTGAGTAGAGCTGGATACATGATTGTCATTCAGTTTATCAATATAAACAAAACCATAATGCAATAGTTATATATGTTGGTATCAAACATTTACAAATATTGATAAAAAAAACACTGGATGCAGATAGATGGTATATTAATAGCAGATTGCTAAATAGTGGCTCTAATGAATATTCATTTTCAGTCATAGGGTGTTTTTTTTTTTCTTCTTCAGATTATTACTGAAAACTAAGAATATATTTAAATTAAATCTTTGACTTTTAAACCTTATATTTTACTTTTTTTTTTTCTTTTTTTTTTTTTCTGACAAACTTTGTATGTCTTTCCAACTTGCTCATACTGATTATCACAGCCTGGGTTGAAGCTGTTCGACTGTTGCTAGCAGTTTTACAGAGTATAAGATACTTCTAATTTATCCTAACAGCTTGTATTATTGGAAGGTAGGAAATCTAAGTCACACCAAAGAAATTCATTTTTAGGGAATGATCTTCTAGGGCTTGATAGACCCTTCATATATTTTCTGGTAAAATCAGCTACCTTTGTAATCTTCATACATACTGTTATAACAGGTATTCTTAAACTTAGTGAATTACCTAGTGAAATACCTAGGTTAAAAGCTGTGTAGTTATAAACTAGATCTCAACCAGCCTTTACAGAAAATTCTCTATACATGCAGACCCCAAGAAGGTATATCCCAGACCTCATCTCATTGCTTAGTTGTTGCAGTATACTGAGACAAGACATATGACCAGAAATAAGTCATCATAACCCATGACTGTGAAAAAGATTATCAAAATCCAACCTGTGTGTGATTTTGCCTTTTAGATATAATATTAATAGAGTTACTGGCACGTTTAGCGTGTTCATTTGTTTGACGATCTTTGCAAACAGGGAACAGCACAGCGTTTAAAACTGTTCATAAGCAGAATGGCAGGGGTTTTATTTATTTTCCTAATCAATAGAAATTAACAGTATGTTTATAACAACATTGTTTTTTCAACAAGAATGTGAAGTGGAACTTTATATATTATATGTATTACATTATGAATCAGAGCTTAAAAATTTATATATAATATTATATATATTATATATATTCAGAACCAAATGATATTATGTGAAGCTAATTATTCTGTGACTTGTTTCTAAAAGTTTATAGGATTGCAGTATGTGAGATGCTGAACTCTTCTCCAATGACAGCTAAATTCTGCAATAGAAAACCAGTGATTTAATGATCTCTGATTACAGAAAGCAGGGCTTGTGTCTCTAAGTGTAAGTGCTCAAAGGTAGTAGTGGTGCTGTGTCCCTGTTTCCTGTCTGCCTATCCTAATTGCTGACCAAATACGAGCCATTCATTTCGCTCATAATGGCAGAGCCTCCTGGGCAGGCCTTGTGAGGATTCCCAAACCAGAAGGTTGAACCATCACGTTGTTTTGTCCTGCTACAGCTTACACAGGCTGTTGCTGGGTTTTGTCACTGCTCTGAGTGGCTGAGCTTGTTGGAATCATTAAGTCAGAAGGTCAGACTCACACATTGCCTTGAGAGGGCACAATTCCTTGTAGCTTCTGATGATTTTCACTGCTCGTACTTGAAGTCTTTATCTACAGAAATAGTTTGTCAGATTGTGAAGGTCATCCTGTCAGAAAGTGCTTACAATTTCAGAATTTCTGTGTTTCATTGCAAGGCTTTTCTCTTGTGCCTAGATGGACTTGCACATCAGCTCAATCACTGAGCTTTGGAAAATGCTTTCCTCAGTGTCTCCTAAAAGCATCTGTGATCACAAGAAAAAGGTTGTTGTAAGAAATTATTACCTTTGCTCTAGTACTCATTCCTTGTTAATACCTTGTGAGAACGGATTAATTTTGTGCTATCTTCCGTCCTCATCAGAGTTTGCCAATTGGGAAAGAGAACTGAGAAATAAGTACATTTTAGCCTTTAAGTTACACAAAAAAGGTCGCAGTCAAGTGGTTTCATAACATATGTCAAGCAGTTAGAGATCAATGTATGCCAAGGTTCTTAGAAATCATGGACCTAGTGTTTAAATCACTATGGGTCCTATTTTCAGACGCTGACCTTTCCCAGCAAGAAAACATAACTTAGTACATCTGAGACATGCAAATGACCACATAGAAAAATTTAAGACAATAGGAAAATATTGAAAGAAAGAGTGGGTGTTTGAGAGCAGTACGGACTCTAAAATAAATATGTAACTGTAAAAATATTTCTTTATGATATCTATCTGACATTTATAGCTGCATAAATTGCCTTACAAGTATGACAGCATAACAGGACTCCATTTTTTAATTAGAGATGCCAAGAACTAGTAACATACAGTACTAAAACTGTAAAATAATTACAATAAAAAAAGCAGATGCTAATTATACTCCATTACAGCCATTATAACTGTTCATTTCATTTGGTTTGCAAGTTAGAAAACATTAAGAAATAATATATTTTGAAAATAAAACTATATTTTTCTCACCTGAGCAAGGGTTTTAAGATAGGATTGTCTCATAGACATAGTTCTTTATGCCCATTCAGCATACTTATTTGTAACTGATTGAATTGTGAGTTGGAAAAAAAGTATGCAACAGATACTGTAAATAGAAAAAGGGAGTTTACCTGAAGTGTTTAATATTTAACAAAAGCCTCCTACATTATATATTCAGGCTTTCTATTTCCAGTGAAAGAAAAAGATTGAATAAATATCGGATAAGTATTTTATGTCAGAAGAAAGTGTCATGTTAACAGCAATGACAATGGACTTTTAATGGAGTTTCAAGAAGAGCCAGAATGGGGGAAATACTGGAGGCTGAGAAACCGGTCATGGTTTAACCCCAGCTGGCAACTAAGCACCACACTGCTGCTTGCTCACACCCCCACACTGGGATAGGGGAAAGAATTGGAGGAGTGAAAGTGAGAAAATTTGCTGGTTGAGATACAGACAGTTTAAGAGGTAAAGCAAAAGCCACACATGCAAGCACAGCAAAACAAGGAATTCATTCACTGCTTCCCATCAGCAGGCAGGTGTTCAGCCATCACCAGGAAAGCAGGATGCCATCACATGTAACAGTTACTCAGGAAGACAGACACCGTTAACGCCAAACATCCCCCTTTCCTTCTTCTTTCCCCAGCTTTATATGCTGACATGATACCATGTGGTATGGGATATCCCTTTGGTCAGCTGTGGCCAGCTGTCCCGGCTGTGTGCCCTCACAGCTTCTTGTGCCCCCCCAGCCTGCTCGCTGGTGGGGTGGGGTGAGAAGCAAAAAATCTGTGTAAGCACTGCTCAGCAATAAGAAACCATACCTTTATCATCAAGACTGTTTTCAGCACAAATCCAAAACACACTCTCATGCTAGCTACTATGATGAAAATTAACTCTATCCTAGCGAAAACCAGCACAGAAGTGAAAACACTAGAGAGAACTCTGGGCTTGGAGGAAGAGCAGAAGAGAGTGTGAGGGTGAATGACATGAGAAAAGCTACATGTCAGAATGGCTGATGAAAATGAAAGGAAAAAAAAATCAGGGAAACAGTAAGGAAAAACAGATGTTTTACTGATTTCAGGAGTCGGCTCAGAGTATAGTTGCTGACTTTAATAAGGCAGACTTAAACAAGCTTTTTAAAGATTTAAAGGAATGGTAGAAATAAACACACATGGTCTAACTGCCTCTTCCCCTTTCCCAACTGTATGCATTAACAGTGAGATGGCACAGTTGTGGGCTGGAAGAGCCTTGAGTGCACAGAGTATGTTAACTCTCTTGCTTTGACATAGGGATGGTATTCCACATGAGGTCCGGCCACCAAACCAATTTAAAAGATTTTCTGAAACTTCTGAGCTCAGTAATTCTGCAACAAAGTGTAATGGTCCATATGTTTACTCAGAAGTCAATGTTTTGGATTTTTTTGATCTTTGTTGAATTTTTACATAGAGATGTACATAAAATGTAAAATTTAAAGAATATTTGTATGTTTAAATATGTAAACAACGATTATGAAACTGTGCAGCTGATGTTATTCTGAACATGCTATTATAAAATAAAACTCATATTCTGAAATAAGTTGTTAACACACAACATTATGTTTAGCCTGCCGAAGAGAACACAAAGTGAAAAGCTAGCCCAGAAAACGCTCTCTCTCTTTTTTAGCTCAGGACCTCTAGACTGAAATCTCCCACTGAAACCAATCAGTCAGAACTGTTCTCATATGAGAACTAAATGAATACTGAATATGGGCCTCAATTTTAGGTGCAATATACCTTTGGAAAAGATACAGCTCTGCTCGCAACCAGCTGTTGTCAGCATAAAACACAGGCACTGAAATGAAAACCACTGACCAAACTGATTTGCCTATCATTTTGTGCACAAAAATTAGCATAAGGAAGTGATGGAAATCCTTTATACCAGCTGTGCTACCAGACTGCATCAAGGTTGTTTCCTACTGTAATACAAATGACAAATTAATGTAACCCCTCAGAGAGGCATACTGAAATATACCTAAAATACAGGCACCACTTTCTCTGATCTCCCAAGGTGAAACCCTGAATTGATCAAAAAAAGAGAGGGAAAGCAAGAGGTCTTTGCCTTCTTATGCTATCTTAACTCACCTCTACTGAAGGTGGGAGCTCACTTGTCATGTGAGAATGAGCTGGTTACCTCATAAATACCATCTTATGCTTCTTCTGGCACACTGTAGTTTCATGACACAAGGTTGTATCTAAGTGGTAAGGCTGAGCTCTATACTACTTTTCTGCCAGGGTTCCAAAGTGATTGCAGCTTGTTCCTGGGATTTATCATTATGAATTTTCTATACACCTTCTGAGAGGTGTAATTTCCCATCTGAGTATGTCTAGCATGTGTGTCCTAATTGAAGAACTTCCTAGATGGACAAAGCAAAAATTCACATCTTAATAATCATGTAAAGCTCAACTTCACAGTAAACAGTTACTCAAGTATAACCTGTGCAGGCTTTGTCTGGACACCAAATAGGTTGTTGTTGGCTGCTTGGTTGGTTGGTAAGACTGTTGTTTTTGAGACAGGTCCACTGTCTCTTCATTGACCTACGCACAGATTTGGGTACTATATATAGTAATAACTATTCCCAGTGGGACCGTGCAGATGCAGAGGTTTATCAGTATGGCTTGTTCTTAACGGTTCATTTAGGTTGTCCTATTTTCCATGCAATATCAGGATTTCAAAGACCAGACTTCTGTTGTTGAAACCTATGCCAGAAATTATGACCACAGAAGCAGGAATACATAGAAGAAGATGGCAGCTCTAATACTGCTTATTTCAGGAATTTAGAAAGCTTGGTAATAGTATGCATAGTATGAACAACTCACCTTAGTGCAAAGTTAATTTTTTATATCTTGTGCTTAGAAAATGTCATATGGCCTTTGACCCTAACAAGATATAGTGTGAAAGGATATACAAACAAACAAAAAAAAAGGGATGAGTGTTGTAATCATATACTATTTGTCTTATTTATATTCTGTATTTAATTAATCTGCTTCCCTACAATCCATCCTTGTCTTCCCAGCACATATTGAAGAGACTGGCATGTGTTGTATATAACAGATGGACATGCCGTGGCGTACACAGATTCTCAGCACAGTTCTGGCACACATTTTCTGCTGAATTTGCTAGCTAGCAAGGATTCCAGCAGCAGCTGTTTCACAGAAAATGTTGCTCACTGTCACTGTATTAAAAATAATTAGGCCAGGATGAATCAATGCAACCAAATAAATGAAACAACCTTGGATCAAGCTGGATGAATATCTTTGATATGTACTTCCATAATTTGTTTGGTTTTTGTTTTAACTGGAATATATGTTATTAAAAGGAGGAAATTAAATTCTCATCCTGAATTCTCTGCTGAAGGCACTTATCCAACAACTTAGTCTCTTTGGAGAGCGCTGTTGCAGCCCTGGTAGGTTTTGCCCATGTTGGGAGGGCAGTCTCAAGCAAACAGTATCAGCAAACTCCACTGCAGATGCAAGGAACTTTTCTCATTGCTGTATCTTGTCCGTTCTGAGGACGACTTGGTTTGTGGTTTTTTGGTTTTTTCTTCAGTGTAAGCTAGCCCTAGGTGATGCAGCTTGGTAGACCTTATATTCCTTTCTTGGATGTAGTAGAGGTACTGATGTTAAATCTCAGACTATCTTTTCTTGGCACTGTTAATACTATCACAAAGATAATATTAAAGTTTGCTCATATATATATACATACCTAAAAATAGGTAGAGAGATACTAAAGGGACCTTTGATTTATCCCATCATTTTTGCTGTCCAACTAACTGGCCAGTGTGGCACAGAATAAAAAGGCTTCGTTCTTACAGAGTGCTAAAAATATTTTGTTACCCCTAATGTTATTTGACGAGTGGAAAGAATGAAATATGGAGAGAACAGGAAGGAATTACATCGCTTCCCATCATGTCTTTCCTCTTTACATGCTGTAATATCCATTTAGTTTTCTGTTGACAGATTGTAATGTTTGTTGGTGATAGACAATGATGACACCTGATGTTAAGATTTCATCATTAAATGCAATATACCCTTGTGTGTTTAAACTTGCAATTCATTCCCATTGTAATACTTCACTTGCAGCCTGTCAGGTTTTGATCCTCAGTTTGAGACTACTATATTGATAATTGTCCAGATGATTGGCAGTCATGTAAGGTCTTCCTGACAGGAACTGATAATAAGAAATGTTGTTGATGGCTCTTCCTTTAAATCCTGACCTTTTTTTCTGATTTATTAAAAATGTACTAAATGATATTTCTTTGGTGCTTGCTGATTAATATCTCCTCATTAACTACATACCTTTCAGCTTTAATTTCATACTGAATACCAATAGCTCCAAATAAAACAAAGAAATTGGCAATGCAATTACATTGAATTTAGGGCTAAACGTAGGCATTCCAGCATTTCTACATTAAATTTATTGCTGTTAGTAACTGTCATTTCTGTAGTTGCTCAGAGGTCTTTGTCTTCTCTAGTTAATACCATTCCAGGTTTATTACCTGGAGAACTACTGATTGCCTTACATGGGAAGGAGTATTTAGTGCAACTGATATACTCTTCTGCTCTTCCATGACAGGATTATGCTTGTAGTTCTTAATGGAAATTGACCTATTGACCTCATCCTTATTTATGCACAGCATGTACTGTTATTACCTACCTAAAGATCTGCTAGGAAGTCTTGTTCCTTATAACATAAAATAGCAAATGAAAACTCCCACTGCATAGATATCTTTGTGGAGCCTGCTTGTACTTTAATTCTGCATATACAGGTATCTCAGGATTTAACCTGATTTTTTTGATTATTTTTTTTTTTTTATGTTAAGGATGCTTCACATCACATATACTTTCTCTGATGGAATACATAAATTCAATATGTTTCTTTTTTACAGAAGAAAATGGCTAAGAACCAGATTATTGATTTGAATTAGAACACTGATTATAAAAACTAATTTCTGAGCTGTACAAACTGCCTCATGTATTTTAGTTCTATACTTCACTTGTGAACACAAATTGGTTTCTTTTTAGATGACTCTCCACTTAAATGATTTGCCAATATTTTGCCTTCTTGTTCACCCTTACCTTGTGTGAAATTATAAAGCTGTCATAGTATTAGCTATTTTTTCCCCCTAATATTAAGGTCTGTTCATTTGTCACTGATTACTGGGCTACCTGTATGTAAAGTTACACAAAAGAATTTGCATTGACTTGCCCTAGCATAATGAGTTTCTTCTCACCTAAACTAACATGATCACTGAAAACACATTTAACACAAAGTCCAAATGGTGAAAGAGGCTAGATTTACTAAAGCAATATTTTGATCCTCCAGACTAAACGACTATAGATTTGGAAGAGGCAAGAGGAAGAAACTGCACACAAGCTGAGAAATGGAGGAAATAAAAAATAATTACCACATGTTGAAAGCAAACTGACTCCTGTAATTAATAGGACATCTTACCATTTTTCAGATCACTTTGTTTTGTACTGTATTTATATAGCAAAGCTTTGACTATTTTTATTCTTCTTTCTTTTTGACAGAATAAAGAACAGCACTACAGGTGAGGTAAATCACACTTTGTCAGTTTGCTCCTTACAAATCTCCTCCTGGGTCTGTGTTGCAGGGCAACATTTCAGGCATTATTGCAATAGTATTAGTAATCACAATTGTCAGAGTCTTGTAGTAACTATGTTACCTGGAGTACAGCTAAACTACTGATGCAGTTACCTTCCCCAAGAATGTATTCAGTTTAAAGAAGGCTTTGTGAAGAAGATATATGCCTTATGACAAAGTACACCATCTTTTCCTAGGAGTTCTGTAAGCATAACTAAGCGCAGAAGCGTTAAAGACAAAGAAAAATACAGCTCAGCTAGATGGCTTCAAGTGTAATAACAGCTACACCTCTCAATAAATAAATTACCCACATGACATGGCAGACTATGGAAAATGAATAGGAGAAAATATATGTCAGTAAATCAACAGAAGTTCAAACAGCATTATGCTGCATGGTTAGTGGAAAGGAAATTCAGAGCAGTAGCTGACACACTATTCTTTACTCACCCTCATTGCCAGCTGGTACCAAAATGATCCTTACTTGGTTTTACATTTTTCAGCAGGAAAGCTGTTCATCTTGTGGCAGGAGAATAACTTAGTAAAAAGGTAAATAGTATTAGGACAGAAGGGTGAAACAGTTTAATTCCTAGCTTTGCAAGAGACTTCCCACATTGTGACCTTGGACAAATGCCTTAACTGTTACATGTCTCAGTGTGTCCATCAAAATTCGTATCCATGATCTACAGATGACTATGATAAATTAATATTGTCAAGACTGCCAATGTCATCCATAGTAGAGTTCACTTTCAATAAGAACATGTTTAGAGCTTTTGTAAGCTTTTCTTCCTTTTTTTTTTTTTTTTTTTATTTCTAATTTCCAATTAAAAGGTTTTATTTTTTTCATTTGTGATTAAAAATTTTCTCAAAAAGATGTTTTGATCATCCTTGGAGAATGTCTATTGAACTACAGTTTTAATTTGTAAAAGTTTTGGCAGTTTTATCTCATAATGACCTGAGTAATACTTGAGTGATCAGTCTTTTAGGAAGTAATATACACTTGTTCTGGTTTTAGACCATTTACAATCATTATCTTGTCTATAACTTTTAAAAGAATAGTAAAAATTTCATCTTTCTTGCCTGTGGTAAAAATCTATGTTTCCAAAAATATATATTTGTAACCTGCAAGAATATTGCAGCCCTTTTCCTTTTGAAACTAAAATGTTTGTTGGAACTTTTCAACCAAATGCACAGGTAATGTGTCTATACCTCATTTTATGTAATTCAAAGGAATAACACTGATTGTAATATAATTATAGAAATACTGAATTGCTGAAAATATAGAAGAAAATCCCTTGATGTATTTCAAAATAGCTATGTAAAATAGTCAAGAAAAATAAAACATTTTCAGTAGGAAATACTTTATGAACACCTGATAGTCACTGACTAATTAATGAAAATAAAACAAAGAAAAAAATCCATATTTTCAAGAATTAGTCTTTTGAATCATCTCTGCAGAAATGATTTAAAAGTATCAGTGAAAGATCCCAGCAAACCAAGGAAATTTTTCTCCAATGTTTGCTAATGCCTACTGCTTAATAAAGGACACCTGGGAAATTGTGACTTGATAATCCTATCACATCTGTAAGGACAAAAAAGGAGAATGCAGGTGGTATCATCTAGTCAGAAACCAGCTGTGCCTGTTGAGGGTACATATTAAAGCTACCACTGGTTTGAAGTTTGA
The DNA here is from genome assembly GCF_017639655.2 of Falco naumanni. NCBI lineage: Eukaryota > Metazoa > Chordata > Aves > Falconiformes > Falconidae > Falco > Falco naumanni. The sequence continues at coordinate 57,360,162 of NC_054056.1, read as the reverse complement.
CCTCTAGGTAAGACTCTTATCATATTTGATTCAACGATCTTTCTGAGAAAACACTACAGATACTCCAACTTTGCAAAAATGACATCATCAAAATTTTCCTCTAAGTGGCCTCGGTGTGTCAGTTGTATCCTGGAGGGAATACAGTGGCTCCCTATCAAACATAAAATTGATTTTCAAATTACTTTGATGGCTTATAAGGTAGTGCAGTTGGAGAAGTGTGTATTTATCAGAACTGCTTTCTCTGCATGAGCCCAGTCTCTCTTTGAGATCGTAAAAAGCAAGTAAATTTGCAATTCTGGAATGTACAGTAGAGTAAAAACTCAGGAATACATATTTAGCTGTTTTACAGCTCAAATATGTAATTGATTCTCTGACCAGGGTCTGTAATGTGACCTGATCCATTCATGTTTATGCAGCATTTCAGACGCCTCTACATGATGAGCAGTATTTTTTTGTATCTGTTACTGTGTAATGATCTAGACCAAGAAACAGGAACTGCCCTTGCAAAACACTTTTAAGGGAAGGAAATTGGTTTGAAGGATGACTCATAGTTGAAAAGGAAAGGACAGGCTTCTGTATGTGCTGGAACTTCTACATTGAAAGCTGACATACAGATGTACAGAGGACTTTGTATCATGTCAGTAAGAATGCTATGACCAGTGTACGTGCCGTACAGTTATTTATATACATTCAACACTTTGTATTTGCAGGTGTGGAGCCCAGAAAGAAGCGTGGCCTTGTTCTAAATCATCTCCTTTTGGTATCTTTTGATTCAAAGGATAATGGCAAAGTCAATACCTTTAACTCTTAGGCACATTTGAGTTAGGGATTAGGCAAATAAAAAGCCTTTCCTACTTGAAAAAATACCCAAATAAAAATATTCTTTATTATTTAATTGTAATATTGCAGTAGTAGCTGAACACTCATTTGCCTTGACTGTGGTGCTAGAAGCTGCTTGGTTGTGCAATAACTGATAAAAACTAATTTTCTGGGTTTCTGAAAGAATTTTTAAAATCAAGGCATTTTCCAAGCATATTTCTCCCTTTCAATGGGAAAAGGATGTAAGCTGGGGATCTGCCAAACCTTCTGTCAAACCAGCCATTTGCTCTCAGTTTTAGGTATGACAGGACCCCAAATTCTTTCAACAGTAGTAATGAAACTCTGTGGCCAGTATTATTTTTCATTCATCTCTATCTATTACTGGTCACTTGTATTTGGTATATTTTGTCTATAAAATGTATGCCCGTAAATTGAATAAGTTTAGGAAATGATAATGAGACACTAAGTTCCCCTACTTTCCAGCAGGTGTTTGTGAAATTAAGAGTGATCTTAGATATGGAGAGCTGTTGATTTCTGTTGCCTAAAGGGGTAGAGAGTTACAGAGATATGAAAAAGAAAACCAGAAGCAAAGATATATTCAGTTTGGATATGTGCTTGAAATTTTTTCCTACATTGGGATGCACCTCTAGTCTACTTTCATCTTCATGGTGCTGTTGTTCAAGTGACCCCCAGAATGTACAAAATGAAATTTATTTATTCTGTCATTTTTATAACTCATCTTTGTGTGTCTGTGATAAACCACAATTTTTCAAAATTCAAAATCTTTAAAATGTTTTCCTATAGCTACACTAACACTTTATTTATTTTTTTTTTAAATAACTTTCACCATGTGTAAATAACCAGACCCATGTTTTCTAAGGTAGTTTAGAAACCTCTTTCTATACATAATATACATGTATTTTATAATATGGAAAGCAAAATTCATGGAAGCAAAGAGCATTGTCAGTAAAAATTACCTGTGTGTAGGTGAGAGTTAAATAGTGAGAATTGCATAAAATATTAAAGGTTTTCACATGCTAGGAAAAAAAATCAAGGAATTATAAAATTTAATCTAATCTAATCTAATCTTTTTACCAGGTTACAATCTGGAATGTACTCGGTTTTTTGCTTCCCCAAGATATTCAAAAGGTTTTAAGGAATATAATTTGCCTGCTTTTCTCTTACTGACTTTTGTTTCATGAAAATAAATTGTAAACTCTGATCATGTATTTTTATAATATTTAACACAATATATTGTTGGTCTCAGATGAAGGAGTTCAATAATTATAGCAATAAATATTTTTCAACCTTTCCAAATAAAGATCTTGTTGGCAATGTAAAAATAATTTTTTAACTGTATTCTTTATTTTTAATAACACATACAAATGTTAATGCTGACATTTTCAATATGACTATCAATCTCCTTCATTAAAATTATCTGAAATGCTTTGAACTTTATAATGAGTCAGGGTGGCTGAAATTTCAATGAAATTAAACTATGTTTTCTTAACAAGCTTCTTTGAGTTAAGTTTAAAAAAATGTAAAGTATTTTCTTTCTGCTAAAGAACATAAAAATCAATTAAAATGTCAGAAAAGCATTTCAATTAGATAAAACCAGAAATAAGCATTTTTGATAACAAGTAAAAATATGTCAAAAGTTTAAAGCTTTGTTTTCTTCTCTTAACTGAATTTGTTTACATGTGAAATATTTTAAAATTGTAATTCATGTTCTTTGATTACAACAGATATTTTGTCTTTTCCTTCAAAAAGACAAGGATTTGTCTTGCAATAAGATGTTCTATCTATGGCATACTAGCAGTTTTACTTGATGTGTAAAGAATTCTCCATTTCTATACATGTATTTCACCCTGACTATGGCAGATGTAGCTCCTGCAGTTGTAATTAGAATCTATGTATTTGTTCAAGACAATTTCAGTTAGTTCTATCTGACACATATGTGATGTTATCACATAAGCAGATTAAACGTTAAGTCAAACAATTTACTACGTAGTGATGTGCACATTGACCTGGTGGGCACACAGGTCAAGTATATGGTGAATAAAGGGTAAAAATAGTCATGTTCACTTATGGTGCTACAAATCAATTAGTAAACATTATGAACAGGCAGTACAGTACTTCAGTTCGTTGTTTGATTTGGCCAGTCATGTAATTGTAACTTTGAAAAGTGCTTCTGTATCCTTTTAAAGGAGGTCTTAATGGTGAATATTCATTTATTACATTTTTGAAAACTATTTTGAAAAAAAAAAAAAAAAACAACCCAAGAAAAAAAACCCTGCTCAATTAACATTCCTGTTAGGAACAGCAGTTGCAGAAAGCAAATCAGTGTGACTAAATATGCACATCTTTTGTAACACACTAGAAAACAACAACAAAGTGTTCTGGAGATGTTATTTCTGTACCTATGTAATTAGTTCCACTTAAAATAATTATGCTGAAGCATTTTTATTTTATAAAAGCATAAAAAGCTCTCAGCTGAGATTAGTCTCCTCTTTTGATAGAGAACATGCAAACATATAGACAGAGGAAATTATTCATACTCCATGGACATGAAACCAACCTCACAGATAGACAAATGCATGAACTAACAAAAGGACTTGCCTAATTTCATAGAAGATATGTCTTCAAGTAATACCTGTAGCAATTTTCCAAGCTCCAGCATGAAGTTTCATGCCATACTCAGACTCCGGGCAATTAAAAGTAACTTATCCTGGTTTCTGTATGGAACAAAAGTGAACTGGTGCCACCCAGAAGAGATTACCAGGACTTTGATTAGGTTGTTAACAACTATCTTCTGTGTGCTAGAAAAGCAGTGAATCAATGACTCAGCCAGGAATAGGATCCAGATTTATAGACTCACTGTCCATACCTTCTAAGCTATGGTGTGATATCCATGCAAGAAAGTGCAAAGTAATACTTTAATATTTTTTAATAATAAATTAGAAAGGAGTCTGTGGGCTCAGAAGTTCAGTTTTGAAACTTACTGAGGTATCTGATAAGATCCTTTTCACCCTTAACTAGCTCTGATTTCTGTGGAAATTGAAGGTACTGAATATTTTCCAAGAGTGAAACTAGACAGATAGATCTATAGGCTATAACTTCATATGACATAAATCAGCATCATTCCAGTAAACTGTCCTGATATATACCTCCTGAACTACAGATTCATAAAAATTCCTAAAAAGTTAGCATGTATTTCTTAAAATTAATGAAAATCTGTCAGATTTGAATATATAAAAATTATTCTGATAAAGTGTATTTTGGGGAAGAGAGTTCAGTATGGTCACCTAAATTCTTTATTAATAGTGCCAAAATAAAGCTCTCAAAGTTGAAAATCTCATATTAAATATTTAAAATGTATTTAAAACTCTCAGAGTATATTTAATTAATTAAACCTAAATTACTTAGAAAAGCCCTAAAAAGATAGCTATGAATGCGAGGAAGTATGTCACTTCAGCATCTGTTCTCTCAGCATTGACGCTCCTGTAAAAAATATATATATATTGTATGCCTGCATTTTTTACCCTTGGACATCCGTGACTCATTACTTCTTCTCCTTTCTTTGTCTACAATAGGACCTTCACCAATAAGACCAAACAATATCTTAACAAGATTTACTTTTCTCCTCAAAATATATTTCACAGGCTGTTCTCTCACAAATATCAAACACAATTGTACTGTTCGAGATGAGACATTTTTCTTCAACTGCTAAACTTTAGCGAAGAATTAAGTTATTCTATTTTATCATATCTGCCATCATATCTGTTTTCAGTAATACTGTAACACACACAGATATAGATAGATAGATAGATAGATAGATAGATAGATAGATAGATAGATAGATAGATATTTGACTAGAATTTGGTGAATGTGTTGAAGATGGGCCTCAGTCAGTGTAACATACATTTCTACAGAAGGCCTGAAGGAAACAGGCTGCAAAAACTCTGACTTCCAAATCATCTGTAATTCATTATAGAGATATATATCTACATTTGTAGTGATTGTTTTGTTTGTTTGTTTGTTTTTAGTTAAAAAAAAAACAAAACTCTTTAACTCATACTACAGAAATGGGTAATGAATAGTATGTTGTGGAAAGGACTCAAATGGATTTCCTGAAGAAACACTAGGTAACTGGTAAACACAGTAAATTAAAAGCAATCAGTGCTTAGCTGAGGAGTTGCTCATTATGAGAAAGATTAACCCTCTGTCCCTTGGCTTGATTTCAGAATTGCACCACAGAAATGTATTGGAGAATCTGTGTACATGGCCAAAGAGGGTCCTACACTTCAAAAGTCTTTTCCCCAGACTATGATGAAGAGGAAACACAGTCAGTGAAATCTAGAGAGCTCTGGATGATAAGGAAAACAACCCTGCAGTCCAGGCAAAGGTGGAAGAACCACAATGCCCTCATTGAACAGCAGTTCCTCAGCCCTGTTGTCCATTCCAAAGCACTCAGAGGGCTGGTCCAACACAGACTGCTTTACTGAACTTCTCAGTACCACAGCCCAATGAAAGGAGAAGAGGATGGAGGAGGGGAGCTGAGTCTTGGCTTAGCTATTCTAACTACTCTTGAGTGTTGAAAGATGATTATTTTTTCCTTAATGATTTAAAAAAATTATCTCAAAAACTTCCTTGACAAGTTAATTTTCTCAAAGCTACAACTGAAAGCGCTTTTGAAAGGAACACAAAAAGCCAAGAAATATAACTTTGAGCAATACATTTTGGTTAAAAAAGCAAATTTTGCCTTATTTGTATTGCTTTGGTTTTTTTCTTTTTTGACCTGATGAATCCAGCTCTATGTGCGACACAATCCCACTTGACCCATTTTCTCACAGATCTGTTTTTGACAAGTGTCAAAACAGTTCTGTCCTTCTTTTCTGAATGACACAAAACAGCACAAGCTATAGGTTTCAAGTTAAACAGTTAAATATAAAATAAGTCAACATAAAGATTGCCAGAAAAATATTATGCATCTAGCACTGCAATTACAAACAAGTCTGTTTTCATAAGCATGTTTCCCTAGCTTCAGAAGGGTTAAAATACTGGCATGCATTCATAAACTAAATATAGGAAGTTATTTCAAAGGAGTTGGAATGAATGAACATTTATAAATACCCAGATGATTAATAAATTCAATTTATTATTGTTGTTATTATTATTATCGTTATTATTGTTGTTGTTGCTGTTGTTATCATTATCATTGTTATTATCTCTCTGAGACAATATTTTCCATCCTGGAGCCCACAGTGATAAAAGACATAGCAAGAATTGTCAGCTTCCAATTTGCATTGCTCTACTTTTTCAGCACCTCTTAATCACGACGTGTTTAAAGGCTCAAACCCAGCCCCTCAGTGTGTGATGGGGTCGAGAAGGTGATACAAGAGTCAAAGAGTCAGGATGGGTCAATCAGGAACACGTTGAGAAGACTAATTTTACTGCACACCACATTCCATAAACAGCTCCAACCTCTGAAGCATTCCAGACCTAGGTGTGTGGGTTGTTTAAACGCTCCAGAATCCCTCTTGCTGAAGGATTGTACATTTGGTTCTGTACCTGTTAATCAGAACTAGAGTAGTCTTACAAAATCATCCCACCATCTGCATATGTAATGTATACTTCTGGAGTATTCCCATTATAATTGAATATTCTGCAGAAAAAAAATGAACAAAGTAGCAATATAATTTTAATAATCTTACATATAACTATTTTAGATTGCAGGAAAATATTATGCTGATACTCAGAAAATGTTTCAAAAATAGTGCTGTATGTTTATCTTCAAAGAGATTATTTTCTGGGCTCTTACTGTTTTACAATGTTTTTTTTTTAAATATTTCAATCAATTTCTATTTTGCAAAATAGAGGAAAATTAATTGCACTGTAATTTAAACAAAAATGTCTCTAGGTGCTGTTTCTGTGCCCCTTCTCCTTAGAGAAGTCTTTAAAGTCCCCCAAAAAATGCTCATTTGCTACAACTGTCTATAATTAAAATATAAAAATAGCTAAAAATATCCTATTACCACAAAAACAAGGAAGCACTGAATTTCAGACACTGAACAACATGGATGAGTAGACAAAAATATGGTATAAGTTTTTAATCTATTCTCAGTAAATCTCAAATATTTAATATTTTTTTGAAAAAATGTTCAATAACAGTTATTCAAGTTCTTTCTGCTCCTATAAAAATAAAGCCAAAAAATATCACAAACTGTGTTGCTGGTGTCAGCAATTATTATACTAAAAAATCAAGACATTATAATAATATATTATAAAATACAATAAAATATGTATAAATTTTATATGATATAAAAATAATAGATATTTTATATAGCTTATGAACCCCCAGAAATATAATGTAGCTGCACGTTCTCGGTTTAGTGAAATTTTTTTCCTTACACCCCTAAAAACCCCATTAGATATATTTACATAATCTGGAAGAATACAGACGATTTTTTATGGCAAAGGATTTATTCCTTAGCAAATACTCTATGTATGTGTATGTGAAATATCCCTGACAATATATGATTGTTATCTTTTCGAGCCTTAGCTGGATATCATCTGCTCATTAATTCAGATTAACGAAAGGGAGTTCATGGCATTATGTTTGAGGGTGACATATCTGGGACATTTTGGAAAACCATAGCATTACCAATAGTGTAGACATATGTTAAGTGCTTATAAGGTTGAACTTCCCATTTCAGGGACAGTATAGGTCATAAATCTGCCCAGAAAAAAAGTGAAAGTAAGATTTTTCTCTGGATATGTACACTTATTTTTATTGTCTTTCTCCCAGCACAGAATATGGAAGTATTTGATAACAACAGACAAAAGATGCAATTCTAGTTTCAAGTCATCTGGTAACAAAACTTCTCTTGACTTTATTTGGGTTGGTTTCTGTGACAAATATAATAAATTAATGTAATGTATAATATAATTTCTTGCAAAGATTATACTGTGACTGCATCAAGTACATTACAATATACGCACAATACCCTTTCTCTTTCTTGGTCTTAGTCTAGGTTTTAAATGCATTCTGAAATCTTAAAATGTAGTTGTTATTTTCCTTACCATGGCAGCAATATTATTTGAGGTTTTATATGCCTAAAAAGAAATGCCAGTATTGGTTTGTCCAGTGTGCTTTCTTAATATACTTAACAATGTATGAGATCTTGTTTCTGCTATCATTCTAGGTGGGTTTTTTTTAAATGTAAGCTTATAGTTCAGATAGGCTGGAATGGGATCTCTAATTTTAACTTGTTGCTGAAGAACCTCAGATCCTGAAGCAAGTGTGCATTTCATAAAGCCATGCAAATTCACACCAGCTAAGACAATAGCCCATTGGCGCTAAACCCCTGCTTTCCTCATGCTTCCATATCCTGCTGAGTGAAGAAGGTTAACTTGTCATTGTCTGGATCATTAACTTTTCAGAGAGAGACTTTTGAATGCTCTCATACATAAATTTACATGGCAAGATGAGCTTCTTAACTCCACAACTAGACATTTCAGAATCTCCCAAGGATAACATTCAGAAATCATCATTTTGATTAGTAGACATTTTTTCTAAATGGCACTGGAATACCATTACTGAGGTACAAGGATGATGGATGCACAAGGTAAATAGAGAAGGAAAAGTTCTCTGTTTTCTTCGTGAAAAGGTTAACATTCCCTGAAGACAAATTTGTTTAACATATGTGGAGCGACAATTTGATAAGATGGCTGCAAGTAACTTCCTCTTATTTTTTTTAGTCACTTTTGAAAGACAAGTGTAATGAAGAGAAGAATAAAGTCCTACCACGTTAGCTTTGTATTCAAATGTTACTGAAACTCTATGCAGCTGCGTGCTGTCATAAATTTTCCACAGGTATCTGGCATTTCACCTACCGCATCCTACTGTTGTCGGCTGCCTTGTAAACAGTAACAGCGCTATGCCTCTGCATCTACACACACCAGCTTTTTGACAACAATTAAAATTGGCATGTAGAAGCATTCTGAGATGAAAACTTGTAATTGACAGACTGAGACACTAGCCAAAGGGGTATACATTTGGGTAATCCCTGGGCTGAAACACTGCTGGTCTGTCAGCCTTTGAAATTATTGGCAATCTCATAGTCCCTGTCTTGCAGCTGAGAGGAAGCGGTGCCAACCTGTGGCAGGCTCCAATAGCTTTAGAAAAGCCATCAGTTTAATTGTCATCTTTAACACTGAAAAGTGCTTAGATGCCATTGTGGTAAGTGCGATAGAAACTGTCTAAATAGAAAAGAGCCAGCAGAGTCTTGGAAAAGGCTTTCTGCATTTACTATCCCCCACCGCTCTGAACTGTCTGCAAACAGAAAGTTTAAAACAACAGATAAGTAACCCATCTCATCAAATCCAAAGCATTATGAGAATGACTTCAATGAATTGGTCTGATTCCTTGTGCTACACCGCACCGTGTCATGGGGAGGAGGCCAAGAGATGGCGGAAGTTTCCTGGGTCACATGGCTGCAGCACAGGACTGTATCCCTCTCCCTGACATTGGGAAAACCACAAAGCAAAAGGGACAGATAAACACTTATTAGAGTGTTTTGTGCTATTGGTATCTTTCTGTATTCTGCGGAGGACAAACCCCCTCATATTCTCAATGTTTTAGGTACTTCAGTACAAAGTCTTCCAAACTAGCACAGAAGTATTAATGATATTCAAGTCATGCTGCACACTGTGAGGCTGATAAGCTTTTTTAGTTTAATGGGTTTTAACAACAAACAGTAAAACCAAACAACCAGACATCTATGTGGCTTTTTCATCATACCAAGATGGTTGCTTGTTGATAGATCACCCATCACCCAAAAGTCTGTAAGTCCTAAGGCATGATATATTAGAAAAAGTCTGGATAATTATGAGCCCATTTCATTGTTCAGTGCCATAGTAGTAAATAAAATAAATACAAGAGAGAACTGTGTGAAAGGTTTTCTGTAGCAAAGTATCTCAGATAAATTGTCTTTGTATATTAGCTATTTATTTAAAACAGCCAAACTGGAAACACAGGGAAAAGGACTAATTCTAAGTTATTGATAAAGTAATTGCTTTCCTGCTTTTTCCAAATAATATGACACACACACACTTGTGCTCACACAGAGGAATACTTATTATCTGTCAAACAGAATTATGCATAAGAATTATAAGCATAACACTTGTCTGTCTTGTTTGCCCTAGTGCTTTACGTGCAGAGAGGCAAACTCAGGTTGCATGGGATGTCATTTTAGGGAAAATATTGTTACTTTTTGGTTGATTTATAGTGTGGGGATTTTTTCAAGCTAAGACATGAGTTTCATTTACTGTGTATAACAGAATGGTCAGCACAAGTATGCTAAATGCAATTGAATGAAGATTTTTTTAAAAAAGTCTTTTTAAAGCAACACCTAGAGATCACTGAAAATAAAATTTTAGGGGAATTTCATATGCATTCTCCTTAGTACACATTGTAACTAAGGATTTTAGGCCAATATCAATAAAGATAATTAGGTGCCTGCTAAGATAGTGTTGGTCCGTATATACCCAGTCCCCAATTCAGTGCTGCACATCTGTGCACACCTAACCTTGAAAAACATTTGAGTCTCCTGCATGACATTGCCTGAAGTACCTGCCACTCTGCTTCCAGGCAAGCTTGGCATTTGTATCTTAGGCTCAGGAGGGGGTTTGTTCCTACAGCTGGGTCCACTCACATCTGCTGAGTCTGGCTCTACCCAAATTGCAGCAGGAGCTAACACTTCCTTTCACAGAGACCTGCTCAAAGAGCTGTGGTTGAATGGAAGAGGACAGTGTTTAAAGTCTGTTCAGTCCAGCTGGGGAGAAAGCTGTGCTGAATTTGCTGCTCAGGGAGTTCAAATAGCCTCTAGAAAAGTGTCACAAATACCAAGGTGAAGGCACCTAATCAGCTGGAAAAAGTCTTTAGATAAAATTGAGTGTTTCCATGAAATGATGTTAGAGATTCTTCGGAGCAGAATGAGAAAAAGGCAAGGGTGATCCACCCACCTTGAGGTGAGATGCCTCTGCTTGAGGAGCTGTGGAGGCTGTGTTTGTGTGGACCCTGCTCTGCCATGCCTCATGCCAGCCCCCTGCTTCCTACACCCCTGTGTGAGAGCCTGCCAGCATGGTTCAGGTGATGGCACAGCTTGACTTGAGACAGGGCTGGCAAGTACCTTCTTCTCATAAAGTCAGGGAAGTCCAACCAGAATTTTAGAAAAATAGCAAAGAAAAGCACATTTTCTTAGTGGCTTCCTCTACAGATGTCTGTCTTCATTAAAATACCTAATAATTTACCTAAAAAATCACATTATTAAATTATTTTTTTTAAAAAAAAAAAAGTGGTTTCTGCTCTGCTATGAGAAGGTTGAATAACGCACACTTGAAGCACAGGCGTGACTTCAGCACAGGGCATACACTATGAACTGTTACTAAGATTGCAGGTAGCAGCAGGGTCTTTTTACTTCTGGTTGGTAAGAAGAGTGAAGATTTTCCTTTGAATGCATAATGTTCTGACATCTATCTACATAATAAATCAAGATGAATTAATGTATTATTAAAACATCCTATTTATAAAATAATTCAGAAGCATCTGCTTACGTGTCCCCATTTAGTAAATATGATGCACTTTGGTTACCTGTAGAGAAATGGCACATGTGAAACAGCACCCAGTGGTGTTTCCATATTTTACTAATATACATAAAAGGATATAATTTCTTGCTGCATCATACTGAAATAATGCTAATGCAATCTCAGGTAAATATGTTCTTTTCTGAATTACCCTAAGGTTATAGTTACTTTATACTTCATGCAAATCGGGCTAACTAGTTCACTAGTCTAGTAATGTCAGTTTCTAATTTCAGAATTGCCAGCAACCACTTAGTGTAGATTGGGCATTTGGTGTATATTTGATGAAAAAAAAAAAAAAAGGTTTATGCTGATCATGGTGGTTTTCATTTGTATTTAGTTATAGGAGGTACTTGAAATGATTAGTGTTTGTTTGTATCAAGCAAAGAAAATAGATGAAGATTAAACCAACAGCAGGAAAAGACTTATAAAAATAATCCCACCAATTGCACCACACTGCTCCTGGTCAGTCTTGGCTGCTTTTAGTTCATTGCTGTTGCTCCAGTTAAACAGCACTCTTTTCTCATGGAATGCATTCAGTGGAAAGCCAGAAAGTGAGTCTAATGTTTGGAATTTTTATTCAGTACTAAAAGATGTAAAAGGATAATCACTTATATGCTAGGTGAAAGAAAACTTGAATGACTGTGGCAAGTGAAGATTCACTAATAGAATATAATCCAAACTCTGATAGCGAATTATTTTCATAACTCGCTATAATGTGGTTTTTTCTCCAAAAGTACTTGTTCTTAGTTATTTTTCAATGGTGCAGACAAGCCCTACCAAAAATTCTATAGAATTATATGGACAATGTTTTCTGCAAAAGATCTGAAGAGCTCCAAAAGTGCCATAGAAAGGATGTAATATTTCAGTATATTTTATTATAATTGCCTACCACATTTCTCCCTCTTTATTAATTTTTCCTAGACTTTTTATGATGGAGGATTGAATCCTTTCCATCACGTGATTCTCTCAAGGAAAAAAATCCCCAAATATATTTTAAATATTAATATAAAAATCAATAATAATAATACTGGTCTTATTGCTCTTCTGGGAATCTCCAAACGCTTCTCATCCTTTCAAAGGAGATCTAAACTTCCTCCATTACTTTACTAGAAATCTGCAACCAAATATGTATGACTGAACAGCTTAATATCCTACACTATTGTAAATGTAAAATGATACTTGCCTTTCTACAGTTCTGTTAATAACTAGCTTTTCATTTGGAATTATAAGGCAAAAACACTTAAAATGCATATAAATGAACTTGAGTGGTTAATATTGTTCATGGGTAAAGTTCTCAGGTTTATGAGGAGTGAGAAACAGTAAATTATTTTAGGAGGATTCTGAAGATTAAGTCTTCAATAAAACTATTTAAAAAAAAAATCAACTCTGAAAACGTAAAATGTGATCTTCATTGGGAAGTCTCAGCTCCTTGGAAATTTCGCTGGTTTTCCACCTTTGAAAAATATCTCTACAATGTCTTCAAAATTCTTGTTCAATTCCTAAATTCATTGCTGAATTTCTAGCATCAGTCTTTTGAGTCACTCAGGAAAACCTTTGCCTGTTCACAGTTGCCTTCAGTAGACTGACATGCACAATGAAGCATGTGTCCTTGTGTGTCCCGAATGATGGAATAAATTTCCTTTCTTCACAAACAAAAGAAAGGTATATCACAAATGGATAAAATTCCTTGGATTAGAAAGGTCAGTGATCTCCTCTGAATTCCTAGTATCTAAATCCTGCTTGCTATCCATTTTTTTTGTATACTATAACACATACAATATAAACAGTCTTGAAAGTGTATATTCAACTACCTGTGCCCCAGGAGTGTAGAGGAGGACAGGCTCAGCTGGTTTTGTTGCTTTTCTTGTTTGGTTTGTTGTTTTTTTTTTTTTTTTTTTTCCAGTTAGATGCTTTTGAGAAGTGGCTGTTAAGGATTTCTCTTTGTAAGGTTTAACTTCATGTAAGTATCTGGGTGGATTAAACATATGTCTAAACTCCAGACTTTTCTCAGATGTACTCTTAGGGTGATACTAAGCAGTATTTCCCCTTGCAAACTAAAAGACAATACTACGGGAAAAAATATCTATAACAATTACATAATCAGAAAGTATGCAAAACAACATAAGGAAGAAAAAAGGTTAGCCTCTCCTAGAATTCAGTTTTGTAAACCCTGATGAGCTTCTTGCTGGATAGAAAGAGATATGTAAAATAACCTAGAAGAGTCAGATGACTCAACACGGCTCAGTATTTAACAAAGACAAAAATAAAATAAATGCATATGAAAAGGAAACTGAGAGATCAGTTTTTTGTGAGCAATAAATGGCATTTTTTTGGAAGTATAAACTCAGAAAAGAAAGAATAATAACAAAAGCATCTAGATTAATAAGAACAGTGATAAACCAAGATGATTAGAATATTTTGAAAATTGGTTTCCAACATGTTCTTCCCTTTATGTGTTATAATAAAAACCTATAATTTTTTGCCAACAGACTGGAAAACAACAGTTTTTAGACATTTGACACTAGACTGCCTGACAAAAAGAACAAAATCATTCTGATTAAGGATAAGAAGATACATAACTGCATTTTATAATGTTGGGGTCATTCAGTGAACATATATATGTACCACATGTAGTTGGGTGCAAAAAAATTACTATGTACACAGAGCATACTGTTAAACTATACAAAATGCTTTGAATAAATCTTTGTTGAATGTTGACCTGAGCTGGATCTTTTTTTTTTTTCTTCTTCTTTTTTTCTTTCCAATACAATGCAATCAGACCAGATACCAATAGACATTGTTAATGAGCATCTTTCTTCTAAACTTTGTGGTAATTAGTGACTATGGCCCTCACTTCAGTAAAACTGGAAACATGATTAACTTTGTTAAAATGGAAACTTATGATGAAATTGAGTAAAGGAACATGAGTTCTGTTAAACCATGATATCTCTGAATCTCTTTTCCTAGGCTTCATCTGCACTGTAAAGTATGGCTGTTTTGAAGTTATTAAATCTGATTTCACCCACATGTCATGACTCCATATCAGCTGAAAGGAGGAGTATGTATCATTCCTAAATTTCTTTGCTATTAATTCCAGTCCCATACAAATAAAACATAGTTTAGACAACTTGCAATGATCTATCAACTTTCTGATGAGTGAATGAAGAATTTGGGCTTTCTTGTGGTTCTAATTAGAGTATGTGGTTACAGATGTAGAAATTTGAACAGGCAAATGATATGGATAGAGCAATCTGCCTGATCTTTTGAGGAGTAATGAGATATTGTAAACATAATTTAATTTTAATTAATTTGTTTCCTATCTGGTGTTTCAGGAAGACACTAGTGTGGACAATAATTCATCTTGTAGTTCTCTTATTACCCCCATTCAAGTTGCTTTTTTATGTGTATTTGCTTTGTTATCTCACGATTATTACATATTGGCTAACTCAATCATATAGCTTAGAATTAATCTTTCTTAAATGTAGTTACCCCAATTTTTATTGTGAAGAATACCATAGTGAGCTGTTGAGTTAAATAAATATATTGTTCTGCGTTTGCATCATTCAGGGTGAAAGAGACTTCTATAAAAAACTGAGTAGATAGACCAGTTGAATGCACAGGGTACTTTAAAACAAATTAGTCAAAATAGAAGCTTTTCTAATTTTTTGAGCACTCCATTTGATAGAAATAAGAATTTTATTTTAGTTTTTTTTGTTCAATTAACATACTTTTTCTGGACACCTGATGCTCCTGCAAAATTCACAGTGTCTGTTGAGACTTTGGCAAGAACATTATCTTTGGGCAAGGGTGGTGGGGAGGGAAGGCGAGAGGGATAGACTGCTGAGCTGGCTCCTACATTTCACGCATACAGTCCCAGGGTCTCAGATGTCTGTAGGAGGCTACAGAGGGTTCTCAAACACCTTATACCATAGGAGAAGGACACATGCAGCTACCATATCAAAAGTCACTTTGTAAGTCTAGAGAAAGTCTGGTTGACTTGTAAATTTTCACAGGATGGACACTTGAGTCAGCCTCGGGGATATCTCATATAATTGGGTTTCCTTTTGTCAGAGCTATGATGCACTGAGGTATTTCCCAGGTGCTAGTGTGTGGGAAAATCCCTACATTTTCATCCAGTAATGAAAGGAGTGTTGTATGAAATGGTGGACATATTTCAAGACTGGATCTTTATGGGGAAAACTGAGTTTGTTTCAGGTTCAGCTGTAGAGCAATTAACTTCAAATTAACAAACCATCTACAATTTTTAGATGAGAATGTCTTTTAGCTAAAAGATACTGCTTCAGCATATCTGAACTGAATGGAAGATATGTAGCCAACAGTCTTTGATTACTTAAAAAATTACATGTTATTATCTCGAATTTTTGCTATTACAATGTAGATTTTTATGAAGGTGTGCAATGCACCTAAAAAGTTACTTTGCAAATATCATAATAGCATAAACATGTAGGAACTTCAGCAACAAATTAAATAATTTGTTGAAGGTCACCTAAGAAGCCAGACAGATCCAGAACCAAAAATCAAATCTGCTTACGAACTTGTGTTTCCTTTTCTAAGGGAAAAGATTTTCTTCTGATGTCCTTCTCTAGTAAAGTAATATACTGGTCATTAATTTTAAATGAAAGATAAAAGCTCGATGTCCCTTCACACTGTGATGCAAAAGAAAACATTAATAAAATACAATCTGGAAAAAGAACATAACTTTACAAGTAATGCCTCAGCCACAGGGCCTTCCTTAAGCTGTAGCAAAATATTGAACAACATTAGGTTACTGTTCCTTCTAAACTTTTAATTTCCTTCCCCACCCCACCCCCAAGCACCCCCTGCCCCAACTTTTTAAAATTTCAAATTCAAAGGGGCTGGGGACTTGGTGTCTTGAGTCCAACAAAGAGTTACAATTCCTTTAATAAAACTATGCCTCTAGATTTCTACTAAAAAACAATTTTAGTTTACATTTAAGTGTTCCTACCAATAAATCACATCCATCCGATTCTCTGTTTTTATTCATTCACTGCCTAGAAAAAGAACATAAGCATATGCTGAACTTTGAAATAAATCCAGTGTTTGTTTGTTTCACTGGTTTTTTTTGAGTCTTTTTTGTCTGCTTCTTTCTGTTTCCTGTGAAACTGGTTTCAGGGTGCCTTATTGGAATACAATCATAGACAAACAATTACAATGGACAAAGATAGAGGCTGCAATTAAAAAAAATGTTACAATAATTGTCTTATACCTAAGTCTATTTTGAAAAAAAGGTCAATGAAAATTAAATGTAATGGAAAACCAGGAAAGATTGGATAGCTATGACCTATTCAGCTGTATTTACCTTCCCTATGGTTTCATTCTTCTACAGATTTTGACATAGTCCCTTACGGATCAATACTTTGTTTCTGAAGGCCAGATCTATGTTACCTTCAAGACTGTGCTTGAGGTCAAATTTACATTTACCTATACTGGCTGTACAGAAATAAGTCTTAAGATACAGACTTTGGGAAATCTTCCAGCCACAGAGTACAGAACATGGAAAGGTAGGGTTTTTTATATATAAAACCACACACAACTTATTTTTCAGTCTGGCTAAATGATCATCACCATGTTTCAGTCATTATGTACCTATTACGCTGTGCAACCTTATTATGTGACCAGCTTCAGGAAGGAGGATCCCATAAAATTCCAGTGTTTATGCGTCAAGACACTACAGATCATACATATGTGTGGTACATTAGAGATTGTTTACACCTCTGAGCTACAGGCAGCCTGATGCAGACACAGAGATTGCAAGTCTCAGCAGAAATTCTGTACTCACTTCTTGTCTAACTCCATTCAGGCTTGCAACCTACGTGTTAAAAGGCCTAGTTCCCAAATCTTATATCATTTTGGAGACATGAATAGGATTTTTTTCTTAATTAAAACCAATGACAAATCACCTTTTTCCTAAAATCTGCATTGACAAAGTTCTGAAGTGCTCTTACAAGGTTTGATGCTTTGCCATTGTTGTATGACTTGAAGAGTCTAAAAAACACAGCATTTTAATAACAACATAAAGAATGAGAAAAAGGCAAAGTGGGATCTCTACAAAGAGACAGCATCTCTAAAAATATCAGACAAAATTGTGGTAGTGTTGTTGCATAACTAAGAAAAAAAGTACATACTAATTGTATACCATTTATATCTTTATCAGTCTGGAAAGCCTGAGTTCTCATGTGTACTAGTAATGCTAAAAATCACATTTTCCATTTTGTTTTGCAAACACAGCTTATTTTCATCAAGAAAGATGCACATACTTCTCTTGTTCTTTAACAGGGCACTACTATATAAAAAAGCCAGAAAGCAAAACTGTACTGCAAGATCATTAGCTCTCTCATTGCCCCTGTTTTGCACCATTTCAGCTGTCCTCAAAGTAAAATCTAGGCTTGAATCAGAGGACAAGACCACTCCTAACAGGAATTGTCACACAAGACTCAGAAGATAGATACAGCATTTTGTCTTCTTGTTTCCCTGAAGGCCTTGTATGTACATGGGCAGTGTTTTGGGTATTTTTAATGGTGTTAACTTGTGAAGTCGTTGAAACAGATGTCATTTGGATCACAATTTCTTTACTACTAAGGGTACCAGGAACTCAGCCATGACTGCCCTAGGAGCTGTGGTAATGTGTTTGAAAGTATATTTATAAAATGGAAATTTATCTCTGCACGTGTATCGTACAACTGCTGTTGCAGCTAAGAACACACTTAATTGCACATCAATTGAGCAGAATGTTGAAGGTAATGCCAAATGCAGATTAAACCCCACAGCTCTGCAAATGCAACACATACTTTTTTCTTGAAAAGAAAGAAGAATTAGTATTCGTTTGAGTTTAATATGGTAGGTGTCAATTTGTTGGTTTTGCAATTAAGAAGATAAAATGTTTTCCTATTTTTTTTCCTTTTAAACTACAAAGATCACATCATCATAGAAAACGCAATTTTAAAAATAGATAATAGAAAAGTAGAAATAGACTACCTGGGACAGGAATATCAAAAAAGAGAAGCAGCTTAAGCTGTGAGTTATGGAAATCTTTCTCATTTTCTTACCTATCTTGCAAATATGAACAACAGAGAATAACAACATGAGGACTAAAGAAAAAGCAAAGCAGGAGAAAAAAAGAGAAAATATTATTTCAATTAAACTGTATTATAAAAACATGGACATAACAATAAAAAAAAAAAAAAAACACCAAAAAAAAAAGCACAACAATTTTAAGACAAAAATACTGAACATGCTGAAAACTGTAAATATAGGTTTTGTTTAAAGATAAGCTAACCTCAGGTTTTAAAAGTCTGACCTAGTGGAGGAAATCAGTAGTAACTCAGAAAGGATAAACAGGTGAAAGTGAATTATAGTGAATAACCTCTTTGACCTCACTAGTTTGCAATAGTTGTTATTACGGCTTTATGAGAGAGCTGTGCTCCCTCTCTAAACTGAATTCCTTATGATTAATAAAAGGAGCAAAAGCACTAGGCAGAAATCCTCCAGTCCGAGAGGTAAATACGCTACTGAAAATTTACTAATGAGAGAAAAAAGTAGGTTTTCCACATTTTGTGTAATTAGTTCTTGTATAACTACAGTAATGGTATAGAGAGCAAATTTTGGGTGGTGCAACCTCTTTCACTCATATCAGAAACCATTTCAGACATTCATGAAGATCGAGTGATAAGGACAAAAAGCACTGACAATAAATTTGGCATTCTTGAGTTCTACGTTCATTTTTTCGCTGTGATTTCTGCCTTAGATTTCATCAGTGTCCGAATCAGAAGGCTTTTTAATTGTTGCCCAATTTAACCACCAGATACATATATGCCACCAGGCATATGAAATTCCAGCTGTGTATTCTCTAACTTCTAAAAAATTGCAAAGACCATGCAGTAAACACACAGCCAAAAATTTTGCCAACTATTATTCAAGCAGAACACAATAATAGTTTTTTATAACTGTTATTTTTAAAGTTGATGCATAAAAAAGCCTTCTTTGTTTTAGAAAATAACATATGCATCTAAAAATTGCTTAATCCAACAAAAAATGGAGGGTAGGAGAGGAAATAATACATGACAGTCTATTTTTCAAATAGTTATATTATTAACCATTACATGGTAATTTTAGAGTTGCCAATGAATGTGTCTTTAGCGTAATACCTATTACTGCTTGCAAGTGTCAGATGTTATTTATTGGAAGCCAGAAGAGAAAAAAACCAACAGCAACAAAGCACACCCACCACACACCCACCCCCTTGAAAAATACCCCTTTCTCTGCCCTCATTATTTGTGATGGTAGATAGGAAAAAAATGAAGGACTCCAAAATAGACTTTTAATAGAAGCAGTATTTGATATGAAAAGTGAACACTGACAAGCCTTCCATCAAGTTAATTATCTGAAATTTGTAAATAAATTACTGGAAATTGCCCAGCTCCTCTGTAGATTAATGAAGTCACTACTTGGTTCTCATGTTTAGAATTTGGTGCTAACAATTTGTTGCCAAAATGAATTTGGAAGCTAGTCTACGAAATCAACGCCTTTATAAATGACTGGAAAGATATTTCAATGAATGCCAAGTTACAGCTAATTATTTTTCTTCATTGAAATCCCAGGTAATTTTCCAGAATTCTGTTAAGCTTGGAATATGATACTTTACAGTCTAGCAGCTACAAGTGTACTCTAAATGTACCAATTTTTTTTTATATTATGCACTAATCTAACATATTCTTGGGTAAATTGTACAATTAATTAATTGATGTAAGACTGCTAAAGCTTTTCCACATGCTTAGATGTGTCAGGAAAAAAAATAATAAAAAAAAATTACAGATTACTTCTAATTCAGGAGCCAACTTAAAATGAACTTATTCTGTTCCATACATACGAAGCAGTAAAATATCATTTAGCCTATTTTACAGATATGAAAGTAAATCAAGATTCTTTCAAAGTCATTAGTACTCCTCTAGAGGTTTGAAAGTTGATTTCTATGAAATGCTATTGTGAAAGTGGCATGTAAATACAGTAGAACATAGAGCATAAACAAAAAGTTAAATCCTGGGAGAACTAATTGTGCAACCAGTTTTAGGTACATGAAGGACAAGAAGGTGATTGAGAGCAATCAGCAAGGATTCACAGAGGGGAAGCCCTGCTTGGCCAGCCTGATAGCCTCCTATCGTGCAGTGACTGGTAGGAGGGGAGCAGGGAGCGGTGGATATTGCATGTAGACTTCAGGAAGGCTTTGGACTCTGTCTCCTGTGGTAGCCACATAGAGAAGCTGATGAAGTATGGGTTATATGAGCAGTGAGGTGGATTGAAAAGTGGCTGAACACCTGAGCCCAGGAGGTGGTGATCAGCGGCACAATGCCTGCTTGAAGGCCAGTAACCAACTGTATTCTGGGGTCCAACACTGGGTCCATTCCTGCTCCACATCTTCATTAGCTATCTGGATGGTAAGGCAGTGTACCCTCAGCAAGTCTGTGGATGACAAAGCTGAGAGCATTGGCTGATATGCCAAAGGTTGTGCTGCCACCCAGAGGGACCTCAGCAGGCTGGAGAAAACAGATGATACGAATCTCATGGAGTACAGCACAGGAAAGTACAGTCCTGCACCTGGGGAGGAACAACCTCCCTAGGACATGCTGGGCAGTGCTGCTGGCAGCACCAGTATATTCTGGGGGCCGACCAGTTGAAACTGAACTTTGCAGGAAAGGACCTGGGTCTCCTTCCTGGTGGGCATCGACTTGAACATGAGGCAGCCACGTGCTCTGGTGCCAAAAAACCTCAGGGTATCCTGGCCTGCATTAGGCGGAGTACTGCCAGCAGGTGGCAGGAGGTGACCCTTCCCTGTTACCACTCTGCGAGGCCACAGCTGGAGTGCTGTATCCAGTTCTGGATCCCCGGTACAAGATACGGAGCTGTCGGGCGAGTCAGCAAAGCACCACAAAGATGTTGAAGGGCCTGGAGCATCTCTCCTGTGAGGAAAGGCAGAGAGAGCTGGGACTAGTTAGTCCGGAGAAGGAAATGCTTAGAAGGGGTATCTTATCAATGTGTGCAAATACCTGAAGGGAGGGTATAAAGAAGACCAGAACCAGGCTCTTTTCAGGCAGCCAGTGACAGAGGCAGAGGCAACGGACACACGTGGAAAAACAGGAGGTTTCGTCTGAACATTAGAAAACACCTTCTTTACTGTGAGGGTGACCACACACTGGCACAGGTTGCCCAGAGAGGTTTTGCAGTGTCCTACCTTGGAGATATTCAAAAGCCATCTAGACATGGTCCAGGGTAACCAACTGTCAGTCTCCCTGCCTGAGCAGGTATGTTGGACCACATACCTCCAGAGGTACCTTTTGACTGCAACCATTCTATGATTCTGTGGAAGTATAGCACTGTATGACAATCAGTTTCAAATACCTGTTTTGTGAAACAGAATGAGAGTGTTTTCAGCGTTTCATGCAGATCTTTAAAGGTGCCTTCTGGAGAGCTGGCGGGGGAACCTAGAAACTTTCCTTCCTGCCAGCACCAGATATGCCAGTGCCGGTCAAAGGCTAAATAATACAGATCTCATAAGGAGCACTGTAATATTTTTTTCAGGGGGGGCAGGGGGGAGGGGGGGACAGGAATCTTTCAGATAACTAGTAGAAGAGTGAAAAATTATGAGTTAAATGTAAAAACAAATATTGCAAAATCCCAAAGTCAGAGAAACTATTAGTAAACTAAACCAGAAGTTTCATAGGGAGAAGAACAAAATATAGATGTATGTTAAGACTTCACACATAACTAGAGAGAAAAAAGCTTTTTTTTTTTTTTTTAAACTAATGTTTTCCTGGAGGTTTATGGTTTGTTTTTTGTTGATGTTATTATTTTTTTTTATTTCTAGCAATCTTTATCCTGTTTTCCTTATCATAACATTTTTAAAAAACAATATAAATACATGAAATATTCAGTTCCCTAGTTCAGAATTTTGAAATGTTTGTTTTGTTGTTGTTGTTTTTTTAACTTATTGGTTCATCCTTTAAAAACTTGCTTTTACATCTAAATATTTAATTTCTTTTTAAAAATAAAAGTAATTTACTACTTTGACGGGTTCTTCCCACAGATGGATGTTAATATATAACTGAACAAAATATTAATGTCTTTTAAAAGTAATGTCAATTGAAATGATAAAGACAGCAATCAAGGAGGAAGTTAATATTGAAGCCAACACTTGAAAGCCTAGAAAGAGTAGAAGAGAAACACACCAATACAACCTTTAACATAGACTAAGTCTGGCTTGGTCTTCTCTGGGCTCATGTTGTAATCCCATCATACCTGACAAACTCAGATGAATGTCATGTCATTGTCTCAAATTTTCATTAGGAAGACATATACATATATATATATATATATATGGACCTGATACAAAACCTGTAAAACATCTCACCCCAGAAACCTCTACTAAGAACATGAACAAAAAGAAGAGTCTTTTCAATGAAACTGAATGAGTGCCATCAGCTGTGATAGCTGGTGATAAAAATCCTGTCACATACTGAACAACCAGAATTTGTCATTCCTGCTTGATGCCAATTATCTGTGCTGGGATATCAGCCAAGCAACCTGATGGACTCAATGGACCCTTCATGTACAATTCTGTAAAACAGGTTAAGGGGAAAGGATGCCAACTGCATGTGAGCCTCTGTCAGAATTCCTTACATGGCATTTGGAAATATTTGGTTATTTTTTTATTCCTCTTAGACAGTACATGCAAAGCTCATCCTGCTTTAGGGAAGTTCAGTGTGGAGACATGTTCCTTCTGGTTACCCATTTAACTTTTTCAGCCGTATATTTGGATTTTTTAGAGCAATCATCAAGCCTAACTCACTGTTAGCCAAGCAAATCACCATGTAGGCAGTGAGGTTTATTTAGAAAACCATGTAGTCTTCAGACACCCTGAGGTCACTGGGCTAAATAGTCTCTGCTTTTCTTCTCTAACCTTTCTTAGTGGGCAAGACACTGAAACAAAAGATGTAGGAACTAATCCCCATCATGCAGAAAGTGGGTTTCTCCTCGCTTGCCCTCCCCACAAACAAATATCCTTAATTTATGAAGTCTTTATAGGATGAGTCTGGTCATAAGTTGCCTCTGTATATGCCCCCTAGTGCTCTAGGAACGTGCATCTGCAATCACTATGGGTGGAACTGCTCAGAGTAAGGCCTTTTGCATAAGCTTGGACCTCATTACCTAGGAGGAGGATGAGATGGGTGCTTCTTGACATTCGTAAACTATGCCTCCTTTAAGGGGAAGCTGGTTCTATCAGTCACAGTTCACTTTCTCTGGCCTCTGGCTCTCCTACAGAAACCACTTCAACCCCCAAACAGCAGGACACTCACCGTGGTAGAGAAACAAGGAAAGCTCAGTCCATAACCCGTTTCATTCTCTCCTGGGCTTGTTTTTTGGGTTTGTTTGGTTTTGTGGTTGGGTTGTGCGTTTTTCTGGTTTTGTTATAAGAATTCTTCCCTTATTATTTTCCTTAGAGACATTTTAAAATAATGCGCTGTCTCTGATTTCTCAGTTTGTGCAGTATTTCAAGGCTCTTCATTTATAGCAATAACATTTCTCCATTGGCTGGGATCACTTATTCTTCATTATTTTTATTTATAACAATAATAATGACAAAACAAAACAAACATCTGCCTGACTGCAGTAAATTATCTGGCTTTCCATGCTATGTGTAGGGTAAAGATAGCTGAAGTTTATTTCATAAAGTGAATGTTTTCAGGCTATAGTCTGTCCAACATGAGTACTGCTCAAAGGCAAAATTTAACCTTTGTTCTTTCATCACTGCTTTGAAGTGCTCAAATAGTCTCCAATAGTTTTCAGTAATTCCCAGGTTTGAGTTTCTATAAGTCTTATATGACCAATTAATTAGAACACAGCACCGCTTGAAGAAAGAAGTGATTTATAATGGAAGGTTTACTTCTGTAATTTGCAGTGTTATTGGATGCTGTTAAAGTAGTTAAATCAGAAAACACTAATGCCTGTTCCCCTGAGAAGTAGCTCATTTGAATTTGACCTCTAATAGTATAATAATCCTCCCAGAAGTCTGGGCTAGGCTAATATCAGAGCACCTCTCTGCAGAGAGGTCCAGGCAGGCAGGTCTCAGTATGTCAAGGCAGGTATGTGTAAGCCAGTTATGACCCTGGAGCTGCATACTGGGGCTGTGTTTAGAATAATTTAGCTTACTTTCTTCCTAATAAGGGTTTATTTCTGTGCTTGAATGGTAATATGGTTCCCATATCTACATCTGGCTGGCATCTGGACAGCTCAGGGGATGGTGGGAATATTCAAATGATGCTCTGCACCTATATGTGTATTTGTACATACATACATACACACAAACGAGGGTGACAGGCTACCTCCTGTGCAGACTACAACCTGTTCCACACTTTTGTTGCCATCTTCCTGGTAGTGTCTCCTACAGCAGGTCATACTACATGACTTGTTACGCTGCACTGGTATCACTCTGCACAGCATCAAGTCTTCCCAGTCCCTTGCACAGAAGCCCTTATTGTCTATGTATGCAGTAAAGTGAATAATTTTTAGCTGTTGAAGCTGTGGATCATACCCAAACAAGCAATTTATGTGTTTTGTTTTGTTTTGTCTTGTTTTGTTTTTATAGTTAGCTTCACTATTTTAGTAATTAGACGTAAAAGCAGCTCATGAGGCAGAGAGATGTTGCACTTACAATGGGATAGACTGGGGGGGAGGGGTGGGAGAGGAAGCAAATTTGAATAACCTATAATCAAACTGAATTGATGGGCATTACTGAGACAAAATAACAAATCTGCGTAGAACAACCTTGGATTATCCAGGCCTTAAGAGCTCTACAATGGATCCATACCTGTTTCAAGAAGAATATTACTGTAAAGTATCAAATACTTTAGCCTATCACATACAGAATAGTAATAAAAATAATAATAATAAAAAAGAAAAACACTATCCCATAACCAGAAAGCAGTCACCTTTTACAGACGCCGTGCCTCAGGCTGCTGTTGGGTGATAACTGGTCAGCTTGGGATTCAAAGTCAACCCTTAGAACTGTATAGGTGGACATTTTCTGAACATAATTATTTGTTTTGTTTTTTTCTCTAATGTCCCAGAGTCAATAACAGGCGCTAAACCAATTACTTCCCAAAACTGTGACAAGACCTTCAGTATCATTTAGGTCTTTGTTATTTATGATTTTTCTCCTCTCCTTCACCAGCTGAACCTGTATAGGTAAGTCACAAACAAGCCTGACTTACTTAACAGCAGATGCTGCCTTAACAGTTGTGTGTGACTCAAGAGAAAAATCACTTGGAAAGGAAAATAACTGAAATATTAAGTTTTAAAGCCTTGTGTGAGTCTATTTTGAAATGAATCCTTTAAGAAAGAAAAATAATTATTTGCAGAATTGGTTTATGAGAAGATAAAAAAAAAAAAGTGGATGCAGAATAAAGACATCTCATAAGAGAATAGTGCATTTCTAACCAAAGTGTTCAGCTGATAACTGACATAAACTTATTAAAACCTAGAATTAAAAATCTCATCCTGCTGCCACTGAAAAGTTAATCGCAATGTGAAGCTAATCCTGGATATCAGGATTTTACTACCAATAAGCTCTGTGGTATATAAAGTAGACCCTACAGTAGCACATCTATGCTTTACATGCTAGTACTTGAACCCATATGAACCATCTTCAGGGTTTAAAGAAAAAAAAAAAAAAAAAAGAAAGAAAAAGAAAGAAAGAAAATGAAAAAAGAACCACAATAATCAGCATTTAGTTAATATAGGAGCATGAAAGGATGTATATAATCATCTACTTAGCGGAAGCTGCTTGTGCAGTAATTCTCAGTAAGCATTGGCTCTTCAGGTCTCTTGTAAAGCAATAAAAATTCACTTCTTAAACTGAGGAAAAACTCTTTTCTGCAGTCAGCAGAAAAATAAATAAATAAAGTCAGCAGACCTAGCTATAGTTCATTAGGATTGTTTCACTAACTTCACAAAATAAATTCAGTTGATGAGAGCTTTCAACACTGCACATAGCATACTGCAATAGTGAAGACACATTAGAGTAGCGGTTCAAAAACCAAGGGCTTAGTCTTATCACTTCACTGATGTTTTGCAATGAGGTGCAGAAACCTAACAGACAACTGACATGGTTCTTAAAAAAGTTTTTCAGCTAGTCTAGCAATGCAGAATAACACTAATATAAAAGTGTTGGGCAAACATTTTCAGAATTGTTTCAGCAGTATAACAGTCTATAAAATGGCTCAGTGGTAAAGCATTTAAGTATAGTCTTAATGAACCTGTGTGCTTCTACACACACTCAGAATTTGCAGCAGTGCAACTGTGTAGTGATTTTTTTTCCCATCCATTAGTCTAAGCAAACCTGCATGAAACATTACCATCAGTAAATAGCTCTATACTTTCACCATAAATATCCCCACAATAACATTATTTTAAGGACTTTTCTAATATGACTTTTCATTGTATGGATGATTGATTGCTCCGAGCTGAGTATCCTGTCTCAGTAAAAAGAAAAATGCCTTCTATGAAAATCAGTAGGCACTTCTTTATTTTCTATGTATTTTGCATAGGATAGGGTTAAGTATGTACTGTACCTTCAGCATATCAGTAAAAAGGTGGTAGGGATTTAGAGCACATGTTATAAATTGGTTAATTAGCTTTTTTTGATGAGGAAACATGCACAATAAAAAAAGACAGCTGAGACAAGAAGAAGGAAGGTTTTGAAAGCTATAATGTTAGAGCAAGCTGGACTGTTGCCTGGAATGTGCTCAAGGATTAACTTAGAAACTTGAAGTGTAGATAGCATTGAAGAAAAGAGTCGTTCTATCAGAAAATTATTTTTTTCCTATGTTTAAACTGTTGCCACATATGTGCTTTTGAAAGCTCGGAGGATGGACCAGAGGCATAGTTACATTTTAAAATAATCACAGAGGAAAGAAAATAAATGTTTGTATCTAAGATTCATCTCCTAAGGCTTACCTTTCGATGGCTTTTCAAGATCTGTAAAATTTTTTGTTTGCTTCTTTGGTTTTACTATTTGTTGTCAAAGATGACTTGTGACTTAATTTCTAATTTTGGTTTTGAGTTGCATGACTTAATTTCTTTCTTGTTCTCCCACGTTATTCTCTAACGTACAGGCTGCAGGAGTTTCCTTCAGCAGCTACTATGAGAGATAATAGTAAGGAGGCAGGAATACAAAAAGTCCTTCAGGCATACCTGGATTCAATTTACCTTTTTCTGGGGCAGGGGTCCTCAAACCTTTTCACCAGGGGGCCGGCACATGGATGAAGTGGCAGGCAGCCGTCTGCAGCTGCTTGGTTTCCCCCTCCCCAACCCTCGGTGGTGTGTGTCTGTGTGTGTCTAAATACTGGGGGGAGGATTGAGGACCTTGGGGGGCCCTATCTGGCCCGTGGGCCATAGTTTGAGGACCCCTGTAATCTAGGGTATGCCAGCTTCTGAAAAATGGCAAGGAATATTATATTCCCAGGAAGTTATGCAGTTCTCATATGTTTTATTGCTTCTAACTGTGATGAAACAAAGAAATAAGCAAGAGTTGTTTGGTTTAGGACAATGTTATTTATCTAAGAAAACAGTTTGTATGCTTTACCTGCATATACATATTACAGTGTTGGCAAAAATTTGCTTACGCCTCTAAAATCATAAGATTTAGATAAGCAGATGGTTATGCTACTTATTGTGTACCTTTCCTTTCTCCCAACTAGAATATTTCTGGATGTAATTATTACATTTGGTGAAAATTATCCCTGAAGTTAAATTGGCTAACACATTGTTTCCTCATCTGAGTTAGATAAGCAAAAGAGGTGACAATGAGTATCATGTTAGCATGTGAAACTCCACACTCAAACAGCTGCTGCACCTTCCAGTGTACTGGTGGTATTTGGACAGTGCTTGTTTTGGTTGTTGCTGGTTTTTAAATGTAAATCTTAACAAATGCATTCTATTATTCATAGAAATAAGTGACTCTTGTCAGAGCAGAATAGCTACGAGCAATCACAGAGTAGCTTTTCCCTACTGCCGCCTGTGCCTCTAGCTTCATTAGGAACCTTTTGAGGTTCCTCCCAGTTTGGTGTTGTCCATGAACTTGCTGAAGGTGCACTTTCTACCATTCAATTCCCAGGGAATTGTTGAAGGTGATAAGCAGTATTAAGCTCAGTAACAACCCTAAGGAAACCCACTAGACTGGGCACCACTGAAGTGCAGGTCACAACCCATTCAGACCAGTAGTCTAACCAGTTTCTCACCAATATTGTAGTCCACCTATCCAACCATATTGACCTTTTTCTGCTTCAGGTAGCATACTTCTAGGTGGCCCATGAGGTAATCCTGTAACTGGCCCACCCGATTCATATGTCAAACAGCTGTCATCTGTCATGCTGGAAAATCCTGGACTGCTTGCACCCTACTGTGTTGCTTTCCAAGTAGATGTTGAGGTGGTTGAGGTCCAATGGGGCTTCTGTTGTCTTCTTTTTTTTTCTGTTCTTTTTTTTTTTTTTTTTTTTTTTTTTTTTTCTGTGCAGATTGGCATAAGGATTTGATTATCTTTTCCTTAAACGATTCCTGTAGGCAAGGAATATCTATTCTTAAACATTTTTAAACTGTCACACTTCAACTTTCAAATTATTTAAAATAAAAATAGTAATGATAATAAAAAACAAAAGGAATATCAGATTAGATTTTCTGTGTGTAACAATCCTGGTTCTATCTACTTTAGAAACATCTTTCCCATTACCAGTTCCCTAATAAGGGTTACAAAATGCTTAAGAGCTACAGTGAAATATCTGTAACGTGCCACACCAAGAGAAAAGCATGAGGGAAAGCATCTCTGATGTCCCAGGTCTCTGCAACAGCAGATGTCTTGTTAGGTGTCTATAAGTGTACTTCGTGCCCTACAAAGGGAAAATAAAGCTCCAAATTCTGCTTTTATTACAGCTTAAGTTATAGAACTGCTGGTAGGATACGCTCCTGATTGCATTTAAAACTGCATTCCACAGTGGCATTTCTACTGCTTGCTGAGTTTTTGGTTCCCTCCTGCCCCCTTCTTTTTTTTTTTTTTTTTTTTTTTTTTTTTAAAGGAGCACTCAAAAAGGACAAGTGCCCACCGGTCAGAATCCTACAAGCCAATAAATCAATAAGAAGGAGAAACCTGGAAAGCTAAAATTGTTTCATATGATCTTGGGAGTAAACCAAAAAAGTGTGAACTTTACAAGGAATGTCAGGAACAGTTAATTTATGTGCTGGAAACTGCAGAGAAAATTAGAAAGGGGGTACAAAATGGATGCAATTTTCAGTGTCCAGAAATACATTCCTTTTCCTTTAACTTGCTGCTCAGGCCTAATCCATGATATCAACATTACTAACAGCCTGCAAAGATCTGCTTTATCCCCAAGGAATGAAGTGGGGCTCCACAGAGGTCTGCAACAGCTGTTTGGTGCATTTTGATTGTCCCCACAATGACTTGCATTACAAAGTTCTTTTCCTGGACATCAAAAGAAAAGCAAACAAGTAAGCATTAGCCAAGTAGATTTTTCTTTGAATCTCTGCTGTTCCAAAATTTTGTAAGTTTATAGCAGAAGCATTCACTTAGTGGATGTTTTTTAGAAGATTTGCCCTCTAATCATCACGTCCTCATTGTCTCTACCACTCTCCAATAACAATGGAAAATAAATAATGCAATCTTGTTGCAATAAGTATTGCACACTGTTTTGCACCTGGTTTGGTGGGTGGATGGGTAGGTTTTCTTTAGTGATTCTGAACCACCTAGTACATAGAGGTAGTTATACAGCAGAAAGCAGAGGAACTTTTCAGCTGAGAGCAAGATCTGCAAACCAAAACATGTGGTGAACACTCAGGAATTTCATATTGCAAATATACCATGAAGAAATAGCAAGGATGAAAACAGTTCTGGTAAATGCTTACAAAATGCATTTGTTTTAATGTTGGTTACTTTTTCTCTGGTAACTCAGACCAACAGAAAGGTCAGGGTTACCCACTCCTTTTGGAGGTGATTACTCTTACAGAAAAAACTTGAAATTGTAGTAGACAGTTAATTCTTAGTTTTTGATTGTGATTTCTGTTTGGAAAACTTGCAGGGATTATACACTTGTAGGTAATAAGTATGGCGATATCACTGTTTGTAAGAGTCTTAGTGTCAGGATAACACAGGCCTCAGGAATCAGCAATTCCCTGGATTTATTTTAGCCTGACTGGAGATATGTTTTGGCTTCTTTAACCATAAATTAATTACCTAATGATTAGGTGAGTATCATCTAATTTATTTTAGCTTTTTTTAGCTTTGTATAATTGTGTGGTATAACTATATATATTTTCAGGGGGGAGAAAACGTAGAGGGATTTTTAAAGGACTGAGGACATATGTTACCATTGTCTGGGTTGGACAACCCAGGCCTGTTAGTTGAAGCTGCAGAGCAACTTTAAATTGTCCTTGGAACAAGCAGTGTGAGAAAGAAAACAAGCTATGAATTAACAAGAAGCCAGGTGCAGAGCAAGTCCTGTGAACAGTGGAATCAACACACGCTCATCAGCACACTCTGATCAGGCGCCTGCAGCATGCTCACCAATCAGCGACATGGACGCCAACGTGACCAGAGACTTTTATCCAATCACCTGTGTGTAAAGTCGGGTGAGAGGTTGGTTCAAGTTATAAATATGACCTGTTTGTTTAATGAAGGGAGCACTGCATGTAGCCATATTGGTGTGATTGTCGTGACTTGGCCAACTTTCCATGGGGGACCCTCTTCGAGAAAATAGGCAATGAATTGAATGATATGATGTTAATTTTTATATAATATTGTACACTGTCACTTCTATATGACCATTAGTGTACTGGGTGCCTAGTGGAGCCCATCTCTAACACTTTGAATTTGGAGATCTGAGCCTGACTCCCTTCCAATTGACATATCAACGAAGAATGACTGGTTAAACCAGACCAGTGCAGCCATGACAGAATCAGAACTGCCTTCAGCATGCAACAACCAAACCTTGTGCCACGCTCCCTACCTCGAAGGACTGTTGTAACAGGTGAAGCCCAACATCATAGACTAAATTAACTCAATGGATTTTAGAGAGATGCTCAATAGACTGAGGGAGTGATAATCTATGTATTTATGTTAAAAGACAGGAAAGGTGATGATGCATTGGAAAATGTAGCATGGCGTAAATGGTATGCAATAAGGGGTGGATACTGTCCTGGTTTCAGCTGGGATAGAGTTAATTTTCTTCTTAGCTTGATGCAGTGCTGTGTTTTGGATTCGGTGTGAGAATAATGTTGATTGTGGATGTTTTTCAGTTGTTGCTAAGTAACATTTATACTAAGTCAAGGACTTTTCAGTTTCTCAGGCCCTGTCTGCTAGAGGGCTTGAGTGGCACAAGAATCTGGGAGGGGACACAGCTGGGACAGCTGACCTGAACTAGCCAAAGGGATATGCCTTACCATAGGATATCACGCTCAGTATATAAACTGGGGGAAGTTGGCCAGGAGGGGCTGATTGTTGCTTAGGGACTGGCTGGGCATTGGTGAGCAGATAGTGAGCAATTGTATTGTTTTCTTTTCTCCTTTCCCTTTGGATTTTGTGCCTTTCCCCTTCTCCCTCCTTTTCATTATAATTACTATTGCTAACATTTATTATTATTGTTGTTGTTGATATTATTATTATATTTTATTTTAATTATTAAATTGTTCTTATCTCAACCCTTGAGTTTTACATTCCTTCCCGATTCTCCTCCCCACCCCTCTTAGAAGTGGGGGAGGGAGTGAGCAGCTGTGCGGTACTTGGTTACTGGCTGAGTTTAAACCACAACAGAGTTTAGTATATAATGTAGCATAGGATGAAAGCACAGAATGAGAAGAGACTTGTAAAGCATTGGCACAGGGTAATGCCATTGGCATAGGATGCTACGGGGTACAAACAGCTTACTAGTGCTTAACGTCTGACCACCAAAGGGAAATACTGGGAGCTGGGTACATTGAGCTTTAGAACAAAGTAGTATTCAGCCTATGTAAAACAAACCATATAAAGTATATTTAGACTTGTAGACCAGTGAAGAATGATTAAAGTGTAAAGAATGATAACAAACATAGAAAAATGCCCCCAAGCAAATGTTGGAACAAGGAGTAAGACATGACCAACATCAGTGTTGCATTCTTCCTGGCAAAGGACTAGTGATACTCATGACTTGTGGTAACATTCATCCTGTTCCAGATTGAAAACTTAGGAGCATGAGCATAAAAACAGAAAAAAAAAAAAAAAAAAGAAAGAAAAAAAAAAATAAAAAAAAAAAAAAAAAAAAAAAAAAAAGGAGAGGAAAAAGTTTGATTATATAGCACATTAACAGTATATGATTTGAACTTTGAATTTTAGCTACTAGACTAATAATAACTTTAATTAGACCAAGAGTAAATTCTTGCTTTTGAATATAACTGTTTCTCTATAACAAGATACTGTGTCTAATAAATTGGTGGGTGCAAGCAACCTACTCTTGACTTAGCTACAGCTAATTGGTATCAAGTCAATGGTGATTTCCTTAAACATTTCAACTCTCTTTCATCTCATTTCCTTTTGCTTCTCCACAATTAACTGTAAATCCTATTCATAGACTGTTATTTACAAAGTTCCTATACGAAAAAGAACATTGTGAGAGACCAACATTTGCTAAGGCTTTCTGTTTCTTTTAAGGTACAACAAAGGCAGATCCACATAAGTTACGTATCAGGGAGAGAGCAAGATAAAGTGTTTCCCTGAGATGTACCCTTAACTCATTTTTTTTTTTTTTAAAGCCACTCATACACTTCTAGTCTAGATTACATTGGGAAAAAGCATCATAAACAAGAAACAAGCAGTTGCATTACATTCACCTGGTTTGACAATAGTCAGATGCAAAAAGGTGTTCAAAGTGACCTACAAAACAAGAACAGACCAACTTAGGTGAAAATAGAATTTTTATTTTAAATCACTTTATTATTCACCAAGAAAGCACAGCTAGAGCTGCAAAAATATTAACTGCGGCCCAGGGAGCTGAGCAGTGTACTGAATATTTCAGGATCTACAACTTGTTTCCAGCTCAGGACCTGACCAGTTACATGAATCATTTGACTTCCCTTGACCTTGATTTCATGTCTCTTTCACTACATTTGCTGAAATTTGAGATTAAAAAAATAGCTATCTCTACAAGGAGCTGACTTGGAAACCTTTAGCTGTTAACAGAATGCTGTAAAGCAATAATAATCAAAGACTGATGGGAACTATTGTCAAAGAAAAAAATTTATTAGTTTGTTTGTGTTTTGGTTTTGTTTTTTTAAATAAACCCAAATGTACATGAAGGTAAGAAGACAAAGCAGAATCCTTATACCTCTATCAGGTAGGGAAAAGCAGATGAAGCTTTGGGGGTGATTCATCAGTAGGTTAGAGTCCTCAGTGACATTAAGGAGACATAGCAGCAGGAGTTTTTTGCTGTGGAAGGTCTGCCATGTCTAAGCCAGTCCCATAATGAGGGATGCCTCTCTCATTTTGCAGCCAAGGAGAGTATTCAGCCTGCCCAGGACTTCTGGGGTGCCCAAGGGAGTGGCAACATGGGATGGAAAGTTGAATAACTTACCCTGGTTATAGGTGGCTAAGGTTGGGTGAGATGAACTGCAGTGGATGCAAATGCTTTCAGAATCAAACTAGGATGTTTTTATACTCAGCAATAGTAAAAGCAGGGTAAGATTTCTGTGAGAATATGCTGCTTTGACAACAAGAACCTCCATAAAGTATTATTAAAGTCATTATAATATTTCAGAATTCTCTTAAAATATTTGTAAAGTCATTGCAATTGAATTCATAAGCGATGTAAGTAAAGACATTGAATCAAATGAAATGAGGTTCACTGAATATATAAATGAATGTGCATATTGCATTAGACGGTTGAAATTATAAAAGGATATATATAAAAGGATATGAAGGACAACTTCTTTTATCACATCTTTGTGGTTCATCAGAGTCTAACAAAAAAGAAAGAGTTGTCAAGTAAACAGGTAATTTCATCTAATCGCAATCTAATTTCATGGTCTACATTTTCTTTTTTCTACTGCATTTTCTAGTATAGCTTTGGTTCATATTTGATTTTTTGGGCTCTTGTAGGCTGAATCTTGTTGGCAGCTCATAGTTATTTTAGCAGCTAGAATATACTTGTCCTGTTTAATCACTTTACTGGACAAGTGCCCAGTATAATGCCAGATATTTTTTTAGGAACTATTTCCAGAGTGGGTGATCTTTATTTTTTCTGTTACATTTTAATAATTTTCTATTCTCCAGTCTTCAAGGATATCCATCTCTTGCTTATATCTCAGGTGTCTTCACTATTAATAATGGGGGACATTTATGACATTTCTAAGTCCAACATAAAGAATCAGTACTTTAAAAAATTCTTGTTTCAGCCTCTAAGCTACTAAAACAATTCTCCATTATATCCCTTGTCATGATATCCCTGTAAAGTCCCTTTACAGAAGAATTTGTGATGACAGAGATTAATTTACTCATAACAATGTCAGAAGGGAAGCATCACATATCTGTGGGTAGGTTTAGATTTTTTTAAACTTTAATTCAAAAACTTGTACTATTTTGGTCACATATATGTATGCAGTTGTTAATGTTTTGCTACAAACAAATCCTACTTGAACACCCACATGTGGAGTATTGTTTAAATTATAAACTTTAATATTATTAAAGACTGGAGATTAGCCAATGTAATGGCCATCTACAAGAAGGGCCAGAAGGCAGATTCAGGGGACTACAGGCCTGCCAGCCTCACTTCGGTGTCTGGGAAGGTGATGGAGCATATCTTCTTGAGTGCCATCATGTGACCTGTACAGGAAAACCAGGTCATCAGGCCCAGCCCAGCATGGGTTTATGAAAGACAGGTCCTGCCTGATGAACCTGATCTCCTTCTACAACAAGATGACCTTCCTAGTGGGTGAGGAAAAGGCTGTAGATGATGTCTACCTGGCCTTCAGTAAAGCATTTGACACCATCTCCCACAGCATTCTCTTGGAGAAATTGGCTGCTTATGGCTTGGATGGGTGTACTCTATGGCCAAGCCCAAAGAGTGGTGGTGAATGGAGTTACGTCCAGCTGGCAGCCAGTCACAAGTGGTGTTCCCCAGGGCTCAGCGTTTGGGCCGGTTCTGAATATCTGTATCGATGATCTGGACAAGGGGATTGAGTGCACTCCCCGTACATCTGTAGATGACATCAAGTTGGGTGGGAGTGTTGATCTGCTTCAGGGCAGGAAGGCTTTGCAGAGGGATCTGGACAGGGTGGATCAATGCGCTGTGGCCAGTTGTATGAGCTTCAACAAAAACTTTCAGGTCCTACACTTGGGTCACAACAACCCCACACAGTACTACAGTCTTGGGGAAGAGTGGCTGGAAAGCTGCCTGGTAGAAAAGGACTGGAGGGTGCTGGTGGACAGCCGGCTGAACAGGAGCCAGCAGTGTGCCCAGTTGGCCAAGAAGGCCAACAGCATCCTGGCTTGTATCCCAAACTGTGGCCAGCATGACTAGGGCAGTGATTGTCCCCGGTACTCGGCACTGGTGAGGCTGCACCTCAAATGCTGTGTTCAGGCTTGGGCCCCTCACTGCAAGAGGGACACTGAGGTGCTGGAGCATGTCCAGAGGAGGGCAATGAAGCTGGTGAAGGGTCTGGAGCACAGGTCTTGTGAGGAGCAGCTGATGGAACTGGGGTTGTTTAGCCTGGAGAAAAGGAGGCTCAGAGGGGACCTTGATGCTCTCTACAACTGCTGAATAAATATGAGAGCATAAGAATTACTGTTTTAAAATGAGTCAACCTTTTTTATAAACATTAATCCACTCTATTTTTCTCTATAAAATATAGGTCTACCAATTTTCTGGTAGAGAAATCTTACAGACTTTGCTATTAGCTACTGATTCTTTTCATATCACTTCTATTTTATTTGTTCATATTCTGGATCAAGGGTAAAATGTATTCTTTTCCAGAATGTAAAAATATATAATCTCCTTCAACTTCTTCTCCTTAGAGAGCATGTATTAGATCTGACTTTGAAGCATAAAATGCACATTGCCTTTTCAAAAATATTTTACTCTCATCTGACAGAGTTACCCCATACAGTTAAGAATGAGTGTTAAAACAACCACATTTCCAATGCAAATGTTAAAAGCAAAGCTAGAAGCGTAATGACAGTGTCTGTGAGAAAATGTGGTAGAAAAATTATGTGAATTAAAGACTAAGATTATCCTCAGTGGCAAGCAATATTGTTTCTTAGTGTTATGATAATAAAAAAAGCCCTACATCATGATGTAGAAAATTATTTAAAAAAAAATATATTATGGGTGAATTGATAAACAAAATACTATTTTCAATCACAAGTCTGAAGCCAAAATGTGCTATCAAGTGATTTTGTTTGCATAGTCTTCATTCCCTTGTTTTTTAAATAATAAAACCAACAACACAACATTTTGAATCCCTGTGAGCAAAGAATGAAATAGGAAGCCAATCTTTTGTCAGGTATTTCACCAGTTCTTTACCTTTCTCATTAACATGTTACAGAAAATAAATGTACAGGAACATTTCTTCAAAGCATTCTCACAGAAAAGCCTGTGTATGACCATAGTTTCTTTGACCAGTCAGTAAGTCTTCCTCATATTCCCTCAAGCAGGTCATGAACAGCTGAATATATTTTTACCATCTGGTACTATACTTGCACTCTTCAGTTCAGTCAGTAACAGCTAATTCTAACTACTAATGAATTTTAAAAGGTAAAGGTAATGGAGGATTCTCTTGGGAAAACCATTCCACAATTTAATAGATTTCATCAGCAGGAACTCTGGCTTATGATTTATCCTTTCTTTATTTCATACTATTAATTACTGTGATATCTCTTATGTGTTTAATTTTGCTTCCCCAGAATGTTTACTTCCTTGAAAGAAGGAGATACGTCTACAAAACCTTTTTGCAGACACTGTTCAGCTAAATTCAGTGTAGTATATTCAAAGAAGTATGAAGTTACTAGGTCATTTCAGTGATTCTTTTCTCACATGTGGAGATAAATGGACAAGTTAGACTTAGTTTGAAAACCGGGAACCTAATAATATGTGGCCCAGTAACAGCTAGGAATAACTTCTTACTTCAGAGCAAAACATTACCTTTCTCTGCTGTGCAAATACGATCCTATGCCTTTTCAGATAAAGACCATTTAAGACCCATTGTAGGCCATTATTTTCTGTCATACAGGTGTTACTGAAAATGGCATACATTGATTAAAAAAATAACATGACAGTGGTATGCACTGGTTACAAAAAATATTTATTGTTAAAGTTCCTTACATTAAAAAGAGGAAATTATGATAAAAGTGGAAATTTGGTTGATTGCTCAAGGCCATTTCCCCACATAAATGGGCAAAATCTCTGGATTGAGAAAGGAGCAGACACTGCTATCCTTTTTGTGCTAAATACAACCTGAAAGCATGAGGAATTCTATTAATGCTACCGGGACCATCGGTGGAATAAGAATTTGTTTAGGGTATAACCCACATAAATCTCTAGACTTAATCCTAAAAATATGCTTTTCACCACACGCCACATCTACAGCAACCAGTGCATGCATAGTTGTTCTCTCTCTATTCCTTTCCATGGAACAAATACTAATATGAACAAGATTATCTCAAAAATTATTTTGCCATATCTTTTTGAGAGCCATTGAACATAACCATTAGTCATTTATATAATGGGTTTACTTGTGCATCTTGTAAAGCTGTCTTGTAGGTGCTTATTCATACTGGTGTCCTAGTGTGAGACTGGGAAGAAACAATTTTCCTTATGAAGCAGGTGCTGGTTCATCTGCACCTGGTTGGGTGACACCAACCCTGTATTTTTCCAGCTATGAATATCATGAATAACGTTTCTGCCCTTAGCAGATCTCAAACTCCTCCACATGTTTTATTTTTAGCTAACAGGAATTTAAACTCTGCCCTGGAACCTTTCCACTTAGTTTTCTTCAATCATCAGTAATTGTAGCAAACATCACAGAGCTTGTATATTACATGCCTTTTTCTGTTGCATTTTTTCATTAGGTTGGGTTTTTTTTCTTTTTCCTTGCAAAAGCTTCGCCTGGCTTTTTGTAATTCAGTAACATTTATTTAAAATCTTATTTTAAAAAAGAGAGGGGAAGAGAAAACAAAACAAAACAAAAAAGCAGCATGTTGCGTAATTTTCCTTATCCTGATGCCAGCTTTTACTTGTGGAAATGTATGAATTGATTACACCATGTAATTTCTGTAAAATAAGTACATCATGGAAGAGAGATGAATAAAAAACAGGTGGATTGCTCCTTCCAGACAGACCATTTTCAACATTTTTGATAACCCTCAGATGCAAAATTGCTTCTGGGTAGTGGTATAACAAAGAGTAAAACAATATTCTGAGACAGATTCATATTCATTACTGAATATTTGGAAAAAATACAGTAGGAAATTAATTTTGACTGACTTGAGTCTTGCAGAATGATTCAGAACCATTTTCAGAAGTGGATTAACATTAAAGCATTTTATTATCTTATTATCTAATGTTATACATAAAGTTTTATAACCATCATCTTAGCATTTTAAAGATTCTTAATATTGTTATAATACAACTGACTGCTGCAGATGATTTTCTATTCCATAATAAAAAAATAAATCTGTGCTGGTAATTCAGTCATCCTTTAAATCCTTAATAAAAGGAAAAATGCCTCTATTTGTATAGCATTTTGTTCTAAGTACAGTAATATATAACGTGGTCGATTGCAGTATTTATGTTGACTATTGATTCTAACTTGAACTGATTTCTTTTTTTCTATCTTATTTGCTAAATTAAGTATTGGTTTATACATTTTCCAATAGTTCTATTAAAAACTAAAATGGCAGCAAATACTTGCTGATGTTGTAATAGGTCTTTATTTTTACACTGATAGGAAAAGACATTTGTTTTAGTTTTATCACCCCAAGAACAATAAATAGATGACTCTATGAGTGCTTCTGACAATTGTATTAGAATATGTAAGGTCCACTTTTTCACACAAGTAGATTTATATAATGAAGCATTATACAAATATGCATGTTTAACACTGGTTAATGAATATACTCAACTGCAACTGCAAAAGTCTGTCTTAACTTTGGAAACAGTTTAAAGCTTAAGGATGACAGAATATTTACAATAACCATTTATGGCTTCTCCTCCTCCTTTTGTACTTGCAGGACAGTTTTCAGTATCCAGAAGGGGATCTATGTATCCAGAGCAGCACGGTTTGCGTTTGGGCACCTAAATAACCACAAGATTTTAAAACAAGAGTCTCCACCCCCTCACCTCATGACATACCTGGTGTGGTTTTTCAAAAGTTCTTTAAAAGATTTTAAAAGTTCTTTTTCCAGGGAAAAAAAAAACAAACCACCTTGGGCTTTTATTTTTCATGCTTAAATGTGGGATGATCACCTTTTTAAAAATCCACAGTTCTTTTTGATGGCCAAGATCTGGGAAAATAAAATAGCAAACCAAAGAGTAACTAATCCCCTGCACTTCTACTGGAAGTGTACATGCCTGCAAGCTGTTTGAAGTGAGGTCCCCAGTTTGTAAGATAGCCATAACTCTGATCCTCATCTGACATATTTGAACCTAAAGAACTGAGGGATCCTGCCAAAGAACCCATTCCCTCAAATGCATAGCATTGAAGTGAGTCATATGGAGGAGCACTAGGGTCTGTATTTGCTTCTTCAAGCTTTTCTGAAATGAATTGCCTGAAAATTGCACTGTCAGGGCCAACCTGTAGAGACTGTCTGTAGAGGCTGTGGATCTCTGTGCTGACCTTCTTCCGAGGTTTGTGCATTCGCATGACGGTACGGGTCCTCAGTGCTGAAATATCAAAGGCTTCTGTATCCTCCTCACCGCCTCCTTCATCATCATACCTGACAATATTTTCTCTGAATTCTTCTGTTTTCTCTGAAAAAGGAGACCTCTTCCTCTGCTGCCTTATGGCTATGATTGCCAAAAAGAACACTGACAACAAAACAAAACAAAACAAACAAACAAACCACACAAAGAGAAAAGAAAAGAAAAAAAAGACATAAACAAGGGAAAAAATAAACAGAACCAGACACTTTGAGTGTGCTTGGAAAGATTAAAAAAAATGGTAATGTTTCTTAATACTGATGCCATTGCAAAGTGAAGCTATCTTAAAAAAAATATGGAGCTGTAATTCTTACGGGGTTTATGGTTTTGAGATGAGCATAGTATGTGGTGGGAAAATGGCTACAACGGGACCTGTAAAACAGGTGAATGAAATGGAGCAGTTCTTTTGGTAGATGGGAGTTTGAAACTGATGGAAACACAGGTTATGCTTTTTGAAACTGCTTTGGTTTGTCACATAATACGTCAATTTCACATTCAGAATTTAAATTCTTTATCTCTCACTTTCTCTCAGAACAAAGCCCCAGGAAGATCAAATGAAAAATGAGGCA
Organism: Falco naumanni; assembly: GCF_017639655.2. NCBI lineage: Eukaryota > Metazoa > Chordata > Aves > Falconiformes > Falconidae > Falco > Falco naumanni. The sequence goes on along the minus strand of NC_054056.1, from coordinate 57,319,088 downwards.
ATAAGATATTTTCCTCAGCTGGTTGAATCATTCAGTTCCATAGACCATGCAGGGTATGGTTCAATTATTTCTGTTATGTTGGTTTGGAAATTTGAACATTATCACCAAATTTTGCATGATGTTGTAGCAGTATTTACTACCAAGGCCTATTTATCAGAGCACCTTGTTTCTTTCATATATGAAACCTTTTTTAGATTTTATTTTAAAGCATTATTTTTTAATCATAACTCATTTCATTTTCAGCTGAATAATCCCTTTGAAACAGTCTATGACTTCACAGAGATTAATGATTTCAGTTTTTAACTAAATCTTACTGCTTTTCTATTTAATAAGGAAGTAGTTTGTGGGGTTTAATTTTTTACTCAACAACTACCAACAATGGCAGGATTCTACCTCACTTAGGGATATGAAGGACATGAAGTAGTTCTTTATTTCTATATATTTACTTTATACTATTTCATTTGATTGGGAGACACCAACACCAAACTTGAAAGTGTTGCAAATAAGAATTTCTACAATGTTATAATACATTTTTAAACCCCAGATTGTTTCAACTTTCTAAACCCATTGCATGATGAACTCTTCCAATGGTACACATGATGATACAGAAAAATGGAAAAAAATTAAACTTTAGTTTTCAGATATGTGCCAAACACATTATGCATAGAAATTTTTATAATTTCATTTCAAATAATCACAAAAATACATTTGAAAACTTAATGCATTTAAAATATGTGTGTCTGTAAGACATTTATCTGTATCCCTGCTTTGGCTTTTGTGATATGCATAGGCCCAGTAGACACCAAGGGCTTATTCCATCTGGAGAGAGGACCTCTCTGCAATAATTTCACTGATGGCTTGGATAATGCAGTGATATAGTTTGTCTGACCCTCAGTCCCTTAAGTGCATAACAGAAAATGATGAAGTTCAGATATCCTGCAACAATCAAAAAAACCCTTGAAATGCGTGCTGCAACTACACTGCAAGGTTTAAAACAGGGACTACAACCAGGGGGGCTGCTTTTGAGGCCACTACTGAAGATTGCCTGAGACAAGGAAAGCTCAGATTTAAATAAGGTGACTCTGAAGTGCAGACCAGTCTAGAAACCAAAAATTCAATTGTGTGTTCCTGCTTTCACTGTTGGAAAACAAGACATGTAACTAGGGGAACTAGTACATCCCTGGAGTTTGCTTTGGAGTCAAGAAATGGCTAGTGTCTGGCCAGAAGTACTCCTATCTAGACACAATAATTATGAGATAATCTTCCATTGTTTTCGTCCTTGCCCTGTTTATCCAATGTCTTCATAAGGATAAATAAAAGCACATATTGTTTTGTAGGCCATTCTGCTTCTGCAGTTTCCTGCATGTTACCTCATCTTGAGACTTCAAAGCCATATGAAGGTGCTGACTCATAACTGACAGGTACGCATGCTGCTTCTGGGCAACTCATTTAACTGTGGAATTAAATTACAGGGTCCCATTTTAGGAGAAATTTCCATGAGTTCTCACCAGAGATTCAGTCAGGAGGTCAAAGGTACAACAGGAAATATTTAGACCCAGTTTTTATTCCTTATTCTAAGGAAAATAAGCCGTGACCTTGTGGACATAATGCAGAATATGGGTGATTTTTAACTTGTTAAATTTCTTTTTTCACTGGGTAAACTCAAAATAATCCCATTAGCTTTACTGGACTTGTCTTTCTTGCCTTCTATTGCTACTATGGCATTAGAATAATGCTGCAAGCCTTCATTTTCTAGCCTCAGCTTTCATGTAGTTAATGATTGTATGTTTGGTGTTGTATGCTGTTATTTATAGGCTGGTAGAGGTAATATTGTGTAACAAGAGTAGAAAAAAGAATGTTCTTTACCCAGCTAGCCATCGGGGGTGGGGGGTGGGGTGGGGGTGTGTGTTTGCTTAAAGTTTTGTGTATTTCTTTCAATAATATAGGACTTTAAAAATATTACTATTATATTTGCTGTGACTGACAAATACATTGTGAAAATAATTTTCACTGAAAGTTTTTGTTTCTTAAGGCAGTGTAATTTCTGTTATTACTTCTTTCTTTGTGGACATGATATTTGGTACTAGTTATTATGCTGCAGTTTTGTTTTAATTCTGGTCATATTTTGCTTTTTGTAAAAATTTTATTGAAAACAAATTTATGCTATGTTTGCCCAATATATAATGATGATGTGATATCACATTGCTTAGTGAAATCCTGATTCTATTGTAATTTTCTTACTTTGGAGTTGTTTGTTTGTAGTTTCACTGGTGGAAGAATGGTTTTACTATATATAATCCATTGATCGTTTTGTGGTATTTTTGGATATGGCACTTTATGAAGCATACTGCTTTATGGCATAATATGGATATGCCATATTATTGCACATTATTGTATAATATTTTTGCTGGAAGAAGACAAATTCACTGTAGCAGGGATACCTGCATGTTTCACCAGGTAAAGAAGCTGTTTCCCTGTGTGCTGTCACTGCAATATGCCTTGCAGCAGCCATGGCCCCATGCAGAGCAGGAACAGCCAGCCTTGGGTAGTTGGTCTGGTTCTGAGTGCCATTTCCCAGCTATGACCCTTTGCAGCAATACAAGTGCAACTCTTGTGTGCTTAAAATGCTCTCAAACCCATTTTGACACCCCCACAAGCTCTACACTTTAATGGAGGTTAATCTGGTGTCTGCTGAAAGGTAAAAGGGGATGTCCAACATTTGGAGAAAAGGCTGCCTGGCAATACAGCTTTATGAACTCACAGAGACACTCCCCATTTGTTTCTGGAGTTGCTTTCTGAGAGTATCAGATTCTCTTTTTCTTTCATTATTTTATATTGATCTTACCTCTACATTTGGCATACCTAAGGCAGAACGAGTAAGGTGTTGCTCTTTTACATATATTCTTATACTAGCGAATTTTCTTGTGTAACCCGGTCTTCCGCTTTACCCGGGCTAAAAACAGACCTTGGACTCCCAAGTCTTTATTATTATAGAGCTGGAGGAGTAAGTAGGACCATGATTCAACTAGAGCCAACTTTGTGAACATTGTCTTAGAATTCAAATTTTACTGAAAACTGGAATTGTGGAGGTGAATTATAATTAGGAAAACAGAAAAATGGATCATTTGCCTTATTGCAAGTTTTCTGAATAACACAGTACTTCCAGTCTTCCAGTCAAGGAAACATCTTTGTCACTCAACCAAGCCCATTGTAGAAGGAAACAAAACAATTTCTCATTCTCATACTTACCGAGGAGTATTAGGATGCAAGCCAAAACAGCTACTAAAGCTTCTGTGCTGAGACCCATGGAATACATGAAAGCCCCATATCGACAGTACAAGGCATTAACTTCAGTGTCACAGTCGCAGACAGTGATGGTGAGAGTATTTGTGCTTGACAGTGGTGGAATTCCATTATCCAGAATTAAGATTGGCAAGTAGAAATAAAACTGCTCTTGCCTCTTGAAGCCACTTTTTGCTGTGAAAATTCCAGCTGTGTTATCTAGAAGATAAATTATTATGTATGATACACATTTATCACTTTTTAACGATAAAACTCTAGTGGAATCTGACCTATTTAAAAACAATGGTACTGTGCAAAGCTACATATTAAAAAAGTTAAAAAAGTAAAACCAGGCATTGACATGTGGTGGGTGTTTCGTGTAAACTGAATAAACTGCATTTATTTTTGACATATGTATTCCAGGGGCAACAATAATAAAAAAAAAAAATTACATAGAGGCTTTTTTTTTCTTATGTTCAAAGCTAAAAAAACCCCCACTTTTTCCAGTACCTGAAACCGGCTCAGACTAATTAATTGATTCTTAAAACGATTCCATGTATCCAGCTGCTAGCAATCCAGCAGTTCACAGATGAAATATAGACAGTTTACCAATCAAAAGGCTTCAAAAGTGTGTCTGGCAGCCCACAGAGAAAGCAGGTGGCAAGGAAAAGAAGAGAAAGCAAGAAAAAAGTCCAGTGAACTAGTCTTTTATTTATTTCCCTGACTCAAAAACTAGACCTATCTAAGCTCCTATCTAATTTAACGACAAGCTGCTATAGGGTCTCACCTTACTTTGTATTTAACTATTAGAGTTTAGAAATCGGTTCTGTACCAAACCCAGTAAATGGCTCAAATTCAGCTCCTGTTGCATATCAACTAATTCAAATCTGAAACAGCTTGTTGCAAAACAAATTAGCTCTGCCTAAATCTCTGTATAATGGAAAGAAGAAAAATCTATAAATATATACATATCAGATTTTTTTCATTTTGGCAGGGTGAATTGCTGCATGTGTGCATTCATGTATGTAGGCCAAAAAAAATGTTTCTACCATTATCTGTGTAATACATCTAATCAAAGTCTACTGAAGTTAACTCCCTCACATTTAAGTTCTTCTAGGTTTATTTCATAGTTCAGAAAGTAACTCTGAGGTAAAATTCTCCAGATCTGTAGAGTCACTTTTGCTTTTGCATAGGACGATCCAAGTTCACCCAGCCATTTCTATGAAATGCAGCAGAAAGAGAGATTGCACTGACAGTACCATAATTTAAAAGATTTCCTCCTCTGCCCCCTCCCCACCCCATCAATAACCACCAAAAAGAACTGGTTGTATTGCCACGTGTGTGGCTTTGCTTGGGCCTTGCAGAATGAGCAAAAGTGGGAAAGGCTTGTGGCTTGTACACAATTTGACCTCAGTGTAACAACTTATCTCTTCCTGGCACTGAGTGAGATGTTAATGAACCTGGGAACCGAAATACATATTTATAGATTGACTAACTTTAGAGGTATTGAGAGAAGTAGTTTGCTCTTTTAACATAGTCTGAACATTCAAAAACTTATTTCCATTGATTTATTCACCTAGGCAGAACATTCAAATAATCAGAAAAATCAGTAAGTACAGTGTGTACTTTAGCTGAGTCTGAAGAAGCTCTTCTTTGTAGTCAAAGCAAAGTGACTCTGAGCGGTCATCTTCCCTGAAATTCCATCAGATATTGTATCGACGTTTTCACAGCAGACTGGTTTTGTTTGATATCTCTCTATATCATTCTTTTAATAAGACTCTTAATCAATATAATTTCTGAATACATTAGAATATATAGAGAAGACATTTGTATGATGTCATCAGTAATAAGTGTATGCAGTTTAAAAAGTATTAAGACATAAGACTGCATTCCTCTTTATCTGTGTTTATAATTTTGGTCTTGCTGAAGGGATGAAGTGATGGACTTACATTAACAACAATCTTCTCTTTCTGGCCATCTTGTTTCTTCAACAAAGAGATAATTTTAACAAGATTCTTGGTATTTCCCACCATATCCTACATTAAGTAAATAAATTTTAAAGAATACCAGTGTATTTTTCATCTCAGCATTTTTTTCTTTCATTGAAATAAAACTGTCTTTTGCTGTTTATTTGGCTGAATAGGGAAAATAAACTTTTTGGTATTATTGAAATGCATTTTCATATCTTATAAAGACAATTTATATTTAAGTGGAAATTTTTACAGAATGTGAGGACCACTAGAATCATGCAACTTTGATTAGGAAGGTCTTAAAGAGCTACATGAAAGACACTACCTTGATTATCTTTGACAGTAAAATGTGAATTGTTTGTGGCCTCCTGAGCCAATGAGAAGTAAAAATGGTGACCATTTGCTGAGTCATCTTGATCCACTGCACTGATGCTTTGAATTAGCTGGAAATACAGACAAACAGAATTGTTTAAGAATAAAAGTATTTACTTGTCTTTAAAAGAATAAAATAATAATAATTAAAAAAAAAAAAAAAAAAAAACAAACCCACCAAACAATCAAATATAAAAGTATTTACTTGTCCTTTAAAAGAATAAAAAAACATCTTAGGCATGTTAAACTTGATGTTAGAGATGTGATCTGTGAATACATATTGAGTGCATGTTAAAGCACTCACAAATATATACCTTCTATACCAAAACAGGCTTATTGAGACTAATACTATGCAAATTCTCTGCTTTGATTTTTCATCAATTTACAAGAGGCAGGCATTAAAATCTTGAGAAAATATAAATTATTTACTGGATCAAAAGACCAGGGGTAAATGAAGTTTCCATAACTGAAAAAAGTAATCATATTTATGGTGTTCTGTACTTTTTTTTTCAAGGTGAAAATTTGAACAAATCCTTCTATACAAAACCCATTTCCTTCCAACCCACAAACAGATTGACATCATTCAACTGATGTATTGTAGCTCCAGTAAGTGATATATGGTGACAACGTCATGTGTTCAATTGTTGAAACTGGATATTATAACAGATTGATTATGGAACCTCTTGGTTGCTTTTTCTGAAGAAAGCAAAACAGCCTTCATTTACAAATATGTCAAACTAGATAGTCATTCCAAGATAAAATAAAAAATAACAGTTATCATGCAAAGGAATATCTTCCATCTCTGCAAATAAATAACCAAGTTACAGTTAACATAATCAGCAAAATTTATGCTTTAAAAGAGCTTATTTTTGTTACTTTTATCAGTAAATGTTTAATGACCTGAGCATCAGCATTATTAGTAAGTGATCAGGAGGAAAACAAACTGATGCAAGCCCACCCACTTTCAGAAAAGATACTATCCAATTTGAATGTGGGTTCTATTTTATCAGTCATCTCACACCTTGCAGAGGTTTCTACCCAAGAAACTTAAAGCCTCAACTTTCCTTGAACCAGAAAGAACCTGAATGTTACAAGTGGTGCTCTAAAAGTAAAGCAGTATGTCGATGGAAATGACTACAGCTTTCCATCTGTGCCTTTGAAAATTCTTTCTTGATTAAACCATTTCTCAGTCAAAGATCTAAGACTTCAACACACATTATTTTTCTTTTCAAGAAGCTAAGTTTGATGAAACCATCACAGCAGAGTGCAAAATGAGGCTTACACCCCAGAAGATAGCACTGTTCCCTTTTCATATCTGAAATTTATTACAAATTTATGTTTTCACTCTATGGAAAAATGACTACCCTTGAGATTTTTTTATTGCCACTAATGAGAGGAGTGATTGTTCAGTGACGTACTTCATCAGGGAATTTTTTCCCTTTCCCCAGAGAAAACAAAACAGCTAAGGTGACACAAAGACAGGTATAAGCATGCAGGTCAAGAAATCAGTGAAGAACAATAACTATTCACTAATATTATCTTGATAATAAACCACAGGCTTCAGTTTTAGAAGAGGATACCACTCCTAAAATATGCCTAATATGAACCCAGCCTAAAACATGAAGAATGGCACATTTTAATGATAATATTTTACCATATACCTCCAAAAACTTTTAAAGGCTATGCTTTGCTGCTAACATCTCCATGGTTGCCACTGAGAAAAAGATTTGTATGGATATATGTCTATCTGTACAATTCAGGGTCTATCAAGCTAGAATAGACTGAATATGAGAAGTAATATAGTAGTCTACAAAGACATCTTAGCCACATCTAATTTGTTTTGGTTTGGTTTGGTTTTATTTTAGTGACATGCTAGTGAAAAGTTACCTACCTAAAAAACCAAACCAAAACAAAACAAAACCAAACAAAACGAAACAAACAAACAAACAAACAAAAAAAAAAAAAAAAAAAACCCAAACAAACAAACAAACAAAAAAACAAAAATCAAAACCAAAAAACATTAATTATAGATGTGATTTTTATACTTTCACTTTTCAGTCTGATTAATAATTATTTTACTAGGTATTAGCAATGTCTTTGGAAAGTAGATGTTTAGGAGTCTATCATGTTTGAAAATCATAAAATTATTGCAGTTGTGAGTTAGATACTGTTTTGCTATTTCATTGTTAACTTCTGTTATTCTACATACAGAATGTATTTGCCCCAACAAATTTGATTTATATGTGATCCAATCAATAAACTTCTGAGGAGTATGTGGCTAGCTGAAAAACAAAACAAAACAAAACACCTTCCCTTGTTTTGAACTGTGCTGTTCTCCACAAACCTAAGACTGCTATGGCTATTCTAGACATATGAATATACCTTTAAGGATTCACCTTAGAAGTAGGGGAATATTTGGAAGACAAGGACAGGGCAAACCCTTATTGTTTATTTCTTTCTTACTGTACCACTTCCACTAAGATTCAGCAAAACTCAGATGAGTCTATAAAATATTCAGAGCAATAGGCAGCTCTGATTTTGCTGACTAAAGGAAAAATCACCCAGGAGAAGGAAACTGTTTCTTTTTTTCTCGTTTCCTAGGCTTTTGTACATCTAATGTAGGATATTCTAGCCTTTCACCAGGGAGACTGTTATCACAGACTGAAAAACTGCACTTCTTGCTAGTGATTCAAGGTTTAAAAAACCATTACATTTTAGTGTGTAAACAAAGAGTTTAGACTGAATGATTTGTTGCTTCTGCAAGGTTGTATCAGTTGTATTGAATAGGCTGACATTTAATTGCTGTAAAATTCCTTATAGCAGGTCTCATGCATGTAGAAGCTGTAATAATCCAGCAGACCATTTGAAAATGTACATTTCTTTAAAACTGAGATTAAGTCACTTAATTTTTCTTGAAAAACTGATTTAAGTTCATGGTGGGTGGGCCTCATTTACTGTTTCTTTCCAAACACAATGAGATCATTGCTAGGAACAGCAGGAGGCCCTTGGATCAAAGGTCACAAAAATATATGGCCTGTTACATTCCGCTTCCCCTTCCATCTGATTAGGGGGCACTTGCAACTAACAAATGTCATCAGTGAGGGAGTCTAGGATATTAGTAACAGCTCTGATCTTTCATTGACTAATTACTTTGCGTAAAGAGATTTTTTGTAACCCTTCTGTACTGAACATCTAGCTGGGTGTTGTTTGTCTTGCAAATAACAAGTTTGGAGTATGGAGTAGCTGACTGCCAGGTAGTCTTGATGAAAATTCATTGAAAATGTATTTTCTTAATCCTAGGTGGTCTCACTGAACTGGCATTATGGAAATGCCCAGAAGGAAGAAGAAAGCTTTTCTATTATAATCCTTTTAGATTCTAAGAGTTTTCTTTCTACCAGATTCAACTTAAGGCTTAAACTATCCAACTGAACAATCACAAGTACCATTAATTTTCATGCTAAAGTACTCTGAGTGTATAACATTAAGTCCTTTGTGCATGCTTCCATACCCAGGTATAGTCTTATCATTCCCATCAGACAGGTGGAAGCAAGTAGGCACAGATCTGCCACCTCTCCCTTCTTACTTTAGTTTCTTTTGTTTTGTTTTCCACACAACATCCTTCAATAGGAACTGCTATGGTTTGTAGGATGTAAGATATCAGATCACCCACCTGTTTGGGGAGTATAGAACTGGTTTTGTTCAAATTGGCTAGTGGGATTTTTCTCATTGCTTAATGATATTTGATCACCAACAAAGTTTAGTGTAGGTAGATTAGTCAACACCTGCACTTTCCAGATAGACCTTCTAACTCAAGACTAAGGTTTTCCTTTTCACTGGTTCTATTTCATTTTTGAAAACCAAATTTGCACAATATTGATCTAATTTCACTGGATATACTGTAAGATGTTTCTTCTCAGCTATAAATAAAATGGTGTACATCTCAGCAAAGGAATAACTATTACAAAGCTCATGCCATGACACTTAGGTGCATTTTTATGTTTGTATATGCTGAAAAACTATTCTTACCTGTTCCATTCTGCTCTGAGATAATGTTGATGAATCATGGTCTGTATAAAACAGAAAAAGGAATTTTCCATGGGCCAATGTGGCCACTGTTGCAAAATGTCACAAATTATGATCTGTGAATCTGCAGGTATAGCTTAGAGTAAGGGACTGCTAGGATATATGGTGCTTTCACAGCTTCACAATGTTTTTATACTCTAAGTGATGCCCTCATTCTTTTTCTCTTTTTAACGTTTTATTTTCTTATCACTACTGCTCAGATGTTTTTTGTAAATGATGAAGAGAATCTAACAAGGTGAAATAACAAACATTGGCTTACTAACATTTCACTTTCACTTCTCTGCTATCAAAAATCATTTTACATCACGGTTTGTTAGAAATGATCTGTTTTAGCAAACTGCTCATTTATGACATTAATCATAAGTTAAAGATTTCCTCTCTTTTCTTCTGTCAATGTTTCATTATGTAGCAAAGTAATATCAAATGAGTACTCCATTTTCACTGTAACACTGTAATGAATGATTATTTTATTATATGCTAACTATCGAGTAAATAAATTTGTTGGGTTTTTTTGTTGTCTCTAACTCAAAGTGCTCTGCATACGTACTCACTTCTTTAGATCTAATGAAAATTACTAAGCAAGCTACAACATCGAAGTCACTTTATAAATGACCCCCAGATTACAAGAACTCAGAATAACCAGAATAAATACTCATTAGAGAAGACAGCGTTAATTCAGAATATAGGTGTGTTCATTGTAGCTTGTCTTCAGCTGAAATCTGTTTGATATGAAGAAAGACCAATATCTACTAGTGCTGAATTACCATGCATACAAATAGGTACATTATAGATGGTCAGCTTGCTTACACATAACATAAGATATTTGATACAGCTTACATCAAACTTTTAAGCTGCAGTTTCAGGCTCAGTTAATTTATTAATGCCTTGGCAATTAAGCTTTCTGCGTAAAATTCATTCTTGTTGAAATGTCTTTAGTGTTATCTTTGAGACAGATTTGGTCCATTTCCTGTTCTGATCATTTTTATAGAATATTTCCTCTAGAATTCAACAGTTTGTAGTTACTGTACACACACATAAAGGGTAAATATAAAGAATTAATATCACATTGGAGTCATCATTTACTTGCTTACATATAGATATAAAGTCAAAAGGCCTGATCAAAAGGGAAACATGGGTTTGGATGCCTTATTAATACTGTTCCATTTGATCTGATGCCAGCTATAGCTTTAGTAGGAGAGAAGTTTATTTTACATAGCAACTTTCATGTTCAAGTAATTTTGAAAATAATGTATTTAATACTGGTGGTACACTGAAAGTGTTTTTTCAATGTGCAAAAGAAAACTTTGGTTCTGGTTAGTATACGGATAACTTTTGTATTATAGGACAGCACAGACCTATAACATGAAATGAATAGTGAAAACTCCATTGATATGAAAAATGTCTAATAAAGATGAAGAATGGATTTAGACAATGCCAAAAAAGACTATCTACAGTCTTTACATCCATTTTTATTGTCAGATTTCAGACTATATTCTCACATTCCAAACTATATCTTTTTGTTTGAATGACTTTCAGAGGTTAAGTATGTCTGTAACTCACAAAACCACTATACAGGGACATGAAGATCAACGCTCCTTCAATACAGGTAGACAATATTTTTTTAATGTTGCAGAAAATTCAAAACTTCAAAACAAGCCTTCTTCTCTAGAATGAAGGCACTATTAACTGCCTCTGAGTTTGGATAATTAAACCAACAATTAGTTTTATTCATGTACTATTCTATTCTACACATTCTTTATCATAACCTAGTATACACTAAGGCTATGTGAACTTATTTGCCACATGACTCAGCGTTGCTTTTATTGTAAACCAGGCAGAAAAAGTCACCCAAATAAGACAATTTTTTTGACAGCATCTTGCCCTCTGCGGTGACTTTCCTTCCTTTTTCCCAAACACTATAAGCTGTAGGATGCAAATATATGTTGAGGCACCCATGAAACCAGAAAGAACTCAGCTGAGATCAGGGAAGGAAGTAAATTCTAGAAGTGGAGAACATCTCTGAGAACATCTTTCAGTGTATCATTTCCAGCTAAATGGATAGAGATAGCTGCTTTAGAAATTGAAATGCAATAGAGTACCTATACAACTTTGATCTCAACTTATAACATGTAAGCAGATTCCTGAGCTGTTCAGAACTGATTGTAGATATATGACTAAGATAAAAGCCCTTCAACTGCTGTAAGAGATTCTTCTGAAATGTGAAGTAAGTGTGTTATGCAGTGGATAGCCAGGCTATGGATAAAATCAATTTTGAACCTTTTGGCTTCTTGCTGATGAAAGTAAATAATCATTTTCCTGTGAGTAAAAAGTAAAAAAAAAAAAGCAACAAAAAAAAAAAAAAACAACAAAAAAAAAAACAACCAAACAAAAAAAAACACCAAAAAAACCCACCCAAAACCAAAACAAACACTAAAGGAGACACATAAGCTATCAATTCTGTTTTAAATCATAAACATTAAATAGAAGATCATAAGCTCTGACTGTGATAATTATGCACTTCAATTGCAATTTCCTGTTGTTCTTCCTAAGGTCATTTGTTAATGAGAAGATTATTTAACATTACTGTCATGGTCTCCAAAGGATAAACTAAAGATGCCTGTGACTCTCAAAAACCTATAGCAATGAAAAAAGAAAAAAAAGATAGAAAAAAAATTTTAGACAAACATTTTGCCTGTCTGTAAAATGGGAAATATATCATGTGCATCCTTCCTTCAGATATTACAGTGTTAAACAGGAATAATTCTGGTTCTTATGCTTAAAGAGTTTATTATTATTGTTACTACTACTATTCTTTACAGTGCCATTTTCACCAGTGATTCTCAAAATAGTTAATACATATATACTTAATTGTTATTTAAATGGAGCCATTAATGGGTTAGCATACAGATGTTATTTGTCAGTAGGTAATTATGGAATAATGAAAACTCTAAGAAATAAATCATCTAGGTTTTTATATTGTAGGCAACTCCAAAACATGGATTACAAATATCCATTCTATAATCCTCCATATTTAATTTGTGGTGTCTTGAAGGCAAGGAACATGAAGTGGCATTTGTTTTAATGCCTATACTTTGATCTGTCAATGAGTTACCAAAACCCCAAAAGAAATGGCTTGCTGCAAGTACCTCTGAACCAGAGGTAGCCTTTGCAGAGTGGAAAATTACCAAATGCAGAACAAACCAACCAACTGCTGATAGAAGGACACATAAATGGATGAAAGCTGTAAAGAAATTACTTCAGCAACAGGGAAAGCTTTATTTCACTGCAGACTAATCCAGGTCAAAGTAAACCAAGCTGGTGTAAAAAGAGAGGCTCTGCTTTGTGATTCAGAAATCAAAACACAGCAAAATGTTTGAACAGAACTATCACAGATATCCCAAAGGTCCTTTTCATTTGTCCGAATAATGCTTTAAAGTCTTGAAAAAACATATAGATTTTTCTGTCTATAGCTTTTTGTTGTTGCTTTTTTTTGTTGCTCATTTTGTACTTCTTTTTTTCTTTTTTTTCATTTGTTTTCTGTTTGTTTTTAAGCTTGAATAGCCTATTTTTCTTTTTGCAGGAGGAAAACAGAGTCAGTAGTGTTACTTGGGGATTGGGACAGCTGACTGATGTTACTCCATTCACCTGAGAAAGGAGTAGGATATGGAAAAGAATCCTCCAGTGGAGGATACTTAATTCAACAATCCCTTAAGCTGCCAGCTCGAGAAGGTATTGCAAGGGGCGTGACTTAAGCATCTTCATACTTCTACTGAACTAGACAGGGTTTGAATTCAGTTTGCAATAAATGATTTCTCACCAAAGGAAACAATCTTGTTTGAATTATGTCTGAGTCTGGTTCTTCCAGGCTACATTATGCTGTTGCTGAAATCACCATGCCTAGGTCCTACATCTGTGACATTAGCATGAAACAAATCTGCGCCTTACGTTTTCTTTAGAACTTTCTGTCTGTACATGTGTTACCTGTTTTTACAGATGAATGAGATATACTGATTTTTTTTTTTTTAAGGGAGGAAATATACACATCAGCCTTCCAAAATTTAAATCTAAAACTATACATATATCAACAGAACTAATTTTGGAAATAGACAAAATACAGCCTGTGCTCACAGTACTGAAATAATCAATAGTAAAGGGAACAGTAACATATCAGGCCAAATCTTCATTGTAATGAGAAAACGGGTGGCTAACTCCTTCACCTTACCTGGCCAGGAACCGCATTTTCACAAACAAATGTTTCGTAATATTTAGGGAATTCTGGTGCATAATCATTAACATCGAGAACTTGGATATACACATTTGCTTCTGAAATTTTTTCAGGATTTCCTAATAGTTAAAAAAAGACAGAAATCAAAAGTTATAAATAATCTACTACATATTTTAAAGTACTGTAGACATTAGAAAAATTTAAGTGTATTCTACAGAGGAGAACATAGTCACTGAGATCTACAGGCACATTTTATACTAATTCTTTTTAATGAGTTCAAATACATCCAATACATATAAAAGAATGGCATTCTCTTTCTTTTCTGGGGTTCTGTTTACAAAAGGTGGTGGGGTTTTGTTTTTGTTTTCTTCACCAATCCATCATGTTACATTATAATAGTATATCTTGAAATATGTAAGTTTATTTCATGTAAAATTTTGGATTTGTTCAGTCTTTCACTTACCAAGTCAGAAACTGATCTAAATGTAAAAAATAAAATCTGATCTGAAGAAATTAAATGAGGTTTCGTTCATGCAGTCTGATTTACTATATTGCAGAACAACACTAGACATATGGAAGGTTATATGAAAGGAGAGTGTCTGCACCTCTAACAGTATCTGGTCAAGGACCTTACTCAATTGCAACAAGAGTTAATAAGAAAAGCAGGAAGCCATAAACAAGAACATAAAGGACACAAACTTTGGGGAAATATAAGGGAGAGGGTAATGAGAGCCAAACCTGGTAAAACACACTAATTGATGGGGGCAAGTGAAAGTGTAAGAATGCTTATCCCTGCGAGGTTATCAGACCAGGGACCTTGTCAGCTGGGAAACCAAGGGAGAAAAAGGAGAAAACAGTCACAAAATATACCAAGACACAGACTCTAAGAAAGCAAACAGAGACTATGACAATAAACAAATCTCACGATAATTGATGGGCTATTCAGAAACCACAGGGCAACAGTTCCAGGTAGGTCAGCCTGGACTATGCAACTGATAAGACTGTAAACCAGAGGGACCTCAGACCCGGAAAGGCACAGGAATCAACGGAGCTGTACAGACCCATGGAGAACATGCAGGGAGAAACAGAGAGGGACATACAGAAAGGGATGTAAAAGGGTCTGGTTACATGGAAAATGGAACCAGCCAGTATACTCGTCTGGCTAAGGCCTGCACCTGATCACCAGTCAGTCCTAATGTCTTATTTCTTCTTATTAAATTTTTTCTTAACTATCTCTCTGTATAATCTCACTCTGCCGCTGTGTATGTGTGCCGCAGGGACTAAGTGCCAGATACTGCTGACACCTGCATAAATGTGAGTGAAAATTGGTGCCAGCATCTGGAGTCAGATGGGGTATGGATGCCCCTGGCCCATGGTGCCAGCTACTGGAGTGACAGGGAGGTGCAAGGAAAGAATATCTGTATCTTCCCCAAACAGTGTGCATGGAGTGTGTGTGTGTTTTTGCTAGCAAACTTTAAGCTGGACTCAACATTTAGTAGGGGGTCCTTTGGTCCAGGCCAGGTGCTCAGAGGGGTCCACGCTGGTATGCTCAGGGGGGATTTGTGAATGTAGGGTGCACAAGAGACAAGTGCGTGAGTGCTGTGGGTTTGCAAGCAAGCATCAAGCATGCACTAGTTGGTGAGCTGGGGACCCACAAAGTTGATAAGAGGGCCTGGGGTCTGGGCAGGGGTGCTGGACAGATAGAGGGTCCACACAGGTACTGAAGGGGGGGTGTGTCCTTGTGAACCTGGAGAGTGGTGTGTGTGCCTGTGCCAGTCCTACACTTGGGTCACAACAACCCCATGCAAAGCTAAAAGCTTGGGGAAGAGTGGCTGGAAAGCTGCCTGGTAGAAAAGGACCTGGGAGTGCTGGTTGACATCCAGCTGAACATGAGCCAGCAGTGTGCCCAGGTGGCCAAGAAGACCAACAGCATCCTGGCTTGTATCCCAAACTGTGTGGCCAGCAGGACTAGGGAAGTGATCGTCCCCCTGAACTCGGCACTGGTGAGGCCGCACCTTGAATACTGTATTCAGTTAGGGTCCCTCACTGCAAGAGGGACATTGAGGTGCTGGAGCGTGTCCAGAGGAGGGCAATGAAGCTGGTGAAGGGTCTGGAGCACAGGTCTTGTGAGGAGCGGCTGAGGGAACTGGGGTTGTTTAGCTTGGAGAAAAAGAAGGCTCATGGGGAGACCTTATTGCTCTCTGCAACTACCTGTTGTAGGCAGGTGGGGGTAGGTCTCTTTTCCGAAATAACAAGTGATAGGAAAAGAGAAAACAGCCTCAAGTTGCACCAGGGGACATTTAGATTAGATATTAGGAAAAAATTCTTCACTGAAAGAGTGGTGAAGCATTGGAACAGGCTGCCCAGGGAGGTGCTTGAGTCACCATCCCTGAAGGTATTTAAAAAATGTGTAGATGTGGCACTTAAGGACATGGTTTAGTGGTGTATTTGGCAATGCTAGTTTTATTGTTGGACTTGATGATCTTAAAGGTCTTTTCCATTGTAGATGATTCTATGATTCTATACAGAATACCTCTTGGAAGTCCTTTGCCTGTCAGTGCATTGAATTCACATTTACAGAGCACAGCTCTGAGAAATGTCTGCCTTCCCCACAATCTAATTTATTAGTTTAGTAGGCAAGATGTTTCGCTGCAATAATAACACTCACATTAACTTGGACATGTTGTTGGCTAAGGACCATAAGGAAGACATTTTTCCAGTTAATAAAATAATCTTAAGACATTCCAGGAAAACTAAATATCTATCAACTTAAATATCTATCAGTATCTCAATCCGCTCTGTCAAAACCAGTTTGTCAATCACAAGAATATTTATTATATTTAAAATATGCCTCATGATGAATGCTAGTGTCACTGCTTCTGACCTGTTCAGAAGTTTTTAAGGCATTTTCTTAAATTAGTCAAATGGACCTTTAAGAAGAAAATAAAATGAACTCCTTTCTGCCTCACTTCAAACTATATGGGTTTGGTTGGTTATTGCATTGCTTTTTTAATGTATAATTCACTAGATGCTTGGAGCAAACATTTGTTTTCTTGGATCTTATGAAATCTGTGCTGATGGCTTTGAGTCTTTTGCCAAAGGAAATGGCAGCAAAAAGCAACTGCTACAGAGATAAAGGGCTAGATACTCAGCAGTTTCACGTTGCTTCTGTGAAATCATTAGAGATGTGCTAATTTGCCAAAGCTTATGATCTTTCAGAGTCATCTCAAAAATACTCTTTTGTGAGACAACATTGCTCTTATTGAATTCCAACATCCATAATAACACAATAGGCAATGAAATAGTGCTTGGCTTATTTTTTAAATACACATAAAAAGTAACACACATCCCTTTTAGAAATAATACCAAGATTGTAGGACAGACTTAACCTCTTTTACTTAAGACAGAACTGGATGTGTAGGGCAGATATCTGGCTGGCTTGGCATTGAAAGGAAAACTATCTCATTTATTAGGAGGCTGGAAGTACCCTTGATGGCTTCAGTCACGTACAAAGTGGCATACAAAGGAAGGACCCAGATACCTTGGCTTACTCCTGACTTGCTTGTTCATAAGAGTCACGGATACTATATTTTCTTTAAAGCCTACCTTTTTGCTTGCACAAACTTTTAGATAGTACCTTTCAGCCTAGAGCTGTCATTCACATCTATTTTCTTTCACTAAATACCCCTCCTTCTTTGTTACTGGGAAGTTTCTAAATTTTGTGATATTACAGGTAGGGTTTTTAGGGAAGGAGCAACACATACAAAACCAATCTTGGAATCAGTGTGTGGTAAATATCTAATGAAGATTTTGGGTGAAGCAGAGTGACTCCTTCAGTTGCAATTGGGGAAGATGGTAGGCAACACTTACTTAGTCTTTTATCCCTTACACGGGAAAAGAGTCGTCAGAATTTTAATACAGCTATTGTATTCATATCCTACATTAAGCTAAATATCTTTCAATGAGCAGAAAATTTCTTTGATATAATCTCCATGAGAGAGATCAGAACTTGAAAAACAAGGTCTGAGAGAACAGAATATCAAGTGCAATAGGTTGGATCAGTGTGAAAATGAAGTTGATGCTTTAATTACTATGGAGAAATTTAGTAACGTGCTCATTATGGAGCTGGGTGAAAAGAAAAAAAAGTGACCATCTCTAGAGACAAATTAGAACTCAGTACTTGCATGGGATTAAAGAAAGCTTAGCATTGTCATCAGCCAGTAAAAGGAAATGTTTAATAATAATAATAACAACAGTAATAACAATACTAATACTAGTAATTGTTAATTATAAATTAGGCTAAAGCAAATTTATTTACTTGCTAAAGGAAACTGACATGATTTTTTTTCTTTTTTTAAAAGGACTAATCTAAAAATAAGTCTGTCAACAAAAGTATGTATGACCAAAGTAGGGTGACAATTAGGCATTGAATTAATTATATGATCGATAACTGAAACCTTCAAAGAGCTGTAAGTCCTGTAGTCATGTAGTAGGTCTGGAATCCACTATGAAAGGACATCTGCAAGACCCAGTGGGAAAACTACTGTTGTCTCTTGAGGGTAAGTAAGTTTGCTTATGACTGATAGTGCACTTTTCCAATGAGTGTACAGAGAAATGAGGATCAAAGTAAGCTCAAGTTAGTTGCTGTCACGGGGAATTTTTGTTAATCGTCTATAGTTCAGTAGAGAGAGAGCTGAAACAGATACTCTTCTTCTAAATTAATTAATTGTCAGTCAATTATCATCCGACTCAGTAAATCAGTGTTAAGTAAAGCTGATGACTTAAGGATTTCTTGCTCTCATGTACGGTTAGAATGATGTTTACACTTCAGCCTTGTACAAAGCAGAAGCTAACTATAACCTAGTAAAAACTGATTAAAGGACCTTTGATTTCTCTTGAGCTAGAAACATCTTAGGCATAAAGTGGAATAAGACTCAACAGATTGCAGGTTCTGACTGCTTACGTTTAAATTCCAATGAATTAGATCTAATTCTGCATACCTTTAAAATATGCTATCTCAAAGTTGTGAGGATAGGATGATCCACACCACAGGTCTGCAATAACAGAGGCAATCTCCTCTTACTAATTCCTGATCCCTGTCATTGCAATGGAGGCAAAAGTCTTGTGTCTTGTACAAATGCCAGGACATCAATAGGCCCCAGGGGAGGTTGCTGTTTTAATGCAGTTTCAGTATCTGTCTCAGCTGCAACAAATATCTTGTGTGGATGAACTGTAATGGCATTTTGATTTGGCTTCAGTGGAGCCACAATGTCTTCCACCAAATGTCTCATTCACACAGTGTATATTATGATTATATTTGAAGGAATAAAATGCTACTAGTCCATGATATAAATCATTTCAGGTATGCTCAGATAAAGTGACCTAACTTCAATGCTTTTGAATACAGTGTTATAGACAGTGACCTTATCATCATTAAAGAAATAAAGAATAAGCCTATGAAGATCATAAGGGCTCGGTTTCCCTACAATAACTTTCATTATTGTGAAAGGCTCACTTTCTTTTGCTGCAGGAGACACTTATTCACTTATACCATTTGGTTCTTTCCTATTTTATTGTTTAACTAAACAGAAAAGTCCAGACCAAAGTCATCCTGCTGTGTTTCTATAGTGCCATTCATGACATGACATGACATGACAAAAGTATGCCAGAGATCAACACCTGCCAGCTGCCCAACAACATGAAAAGTAAAATACATTCATGTTTTAAAAGGCACAGAGAAGCTGAAAAGGAAGATAATGCTATGAATTCCCAAAGACAAATTAAAGACTTCAACGAAAATGGCTACTGACTATCCTGCATTACACTTCTAGCAGTAATATTCTACATATATACAGGGAATGCTCCCTCACTCCCTTTTGGGAACAGTGAAATTTATGAATATGTGTTTAAAGTAGTCTTAGCAATAAATAACATGTAACTGAGATTCAGGATCCAAAAACATGCTAAAAATATTTGGCAAAACCTGTCTGATTTATTGTTTGGACTCTAGTTCCATATGTTTTTCCTCCTTCCTGAGGATGGATGTAATTCGTTTTTAAACAATATCCCAATAGTCTTGTTAAACTACGTTATAAATCAGTAGTTGTTATTTTTCTAAAGTGTTGTCCCAGACTTAGGGTAACCAGATCACCAAAAGCACAAACAGAGGCAATTTGCATTTGATTTTCAAACAAAACTGACAGGTGAAATCTATACAAAGGATGCTTCACAGATATAATTGTCACTGAAAAGAAGTCTAGCTGATTTAGGTCTAAATTCACAATTAGAGCCAAAGTTTCTGACTGGTGTTAAATTAAACACTGGCTAATTTCACACTAGTCAAAAATCTGGTGTGAAATTAACCAGGGTCTAATTTAACATAAGATCTTGCACTGCAGGAGAAATTCATATGCTTCAGTGTAACTTGAAAGCGTTACAGTCTCGATCTTATTACAGTTCCCTTTCTTTTTTATAAGGTCATCTTTTATGAAAAAGCACAGGACCTTGGAGCTCAAATACATTCCACTTCTGTTTAAGTAATCATTTTAATAATGTTCCTTAACATAGCAAGCAACTGTAATATAATGAAAAAGAAGCATGTATTCGCCACTTAAAAGAAGGTGTATTCAGAGGATAATTACAGTTCACAGTATATAAAACACAGCATTCCTTAAATTTCTTACTCACTTGTTTCTGTGGCTGTAACAGTTATGTTGTGCCAAGAAGCTCTCTCTCGGTCCAGAGGTTTAGTTGTAATGATTGTTCCATTGTGCTCATTGATGCTGAACAATCTCTTTAAATGCTTGATGTGGACAATAGAGTACCTGAACCAAAAAAAAAAAAAAAAAGTAAAGAGGTTCCCTAATACTGAAATGTTCCATCAAAGCAAGGACATAGAAAGCTATTGTCAGTTGAGAAAACAGAGCTGTGCATATATACATACAAATGCGTGCTCAGAAAACTCAGAAATCATGAAAAATGTACGCTTATAAACATTTAAAATTCACTGCTGCCAAGATCAAAGTTCTTCTTTTTATAAAACTAAATATATCTCAGATCTATATTAATGCGAACTGAATCTGAAATGCATTATTCATTCTTACTTTTAAGTCAGGCTCACAGCAGGTGAATGACTTCATTGAAAAGAAAAAGCATAAGTGCCACTTGTGAGATGAATAATAGTAACAGCTAAGTGGAGGTATAATGGCAAATCTATTTTATCATTGCTGACATGCTTTGATGCCAAAGGAACAGACATTATAAAGAAAGGCAGACAACTATCTGTAATGAGGTGACACCTAGGCAGGGTACAAAATCCTAATGCAGGACATGATTGCAAACGAGTCCAGTGTTCCTAACTCTTCACTGAAAAGGCTCTGGATGCTATGTCCATACATACATACATACCATTTAAAGAGTTAAATCTAACCAATGGTCACAGGCCAGAGAGAGACTGAATAAGACACCAAAGATACTGGTTCAGAAGGAAAGGGTATTTACCAATATTTTTCATGACGTACAAAAAAAGACTGCATGTCACAGTTCCTAGAAGTGTCTGTTTCATGGAAGTAAAACCTGTTTGAAAAGTTTGGAAATTCCCATTTGGAATTCCCACATGCAACTATTCCCTCTTTTATTGTACCTTTAATTGTGCTTGACAAAGTCTTTCTATCTCCTGTTGACACTTAGGACTCCTGATCAGAATATATGCCAAAGGTTGGATGACTTTCTAACTTATTTATAGTTACATTTTGTCTGTTTTGAAAATCAGCAAGAGGATAAATCAAGAAGCCAGCAAAACAGTCAGTGAAAGTTATTCTCATGAGCCAAAGATCTGACGTTTATAAACTTCTATTTTAGGGATTTACAATTCAATTATTTTATTTTATTTTTTTTAATGTGAGTATTCCTCATCCTCTGTATCCAATGCTTGTTTAGGGTTCTCTGACATTGATATTTTTTGTTTGGGGTGTATTTGGTATTCTGGTTTTTAATAGATAATTTTCAAAAAATCCATGTTGGATATTTTTAGTTGTTTGTTATTATTGATGTAGTGAAAATTTGTTCATGTCTTTTTTACTTTGTTTGTTTGATGATTGGCATCCACAAGGCAGCACAGCTGGTTTTCTGTATTATAAGCAACTGCTGTCATTTACGGTAGCAATGGTTTCAAAATGAGATTCATATGCATGGCACTTACCCAACAAATTTATCTTTACATTAGAAGTGACATAGTCTATTTTTTAAAAACTCAGTGATGCAATATATGCACCACTGTTTTGGGACTATGCAGACATTCAGCAAGTTCCATCAAACTATTTCAAACTAAGAAGTCATATATATGCACTATGTTTAAATGTTTTGCAGGAGAAATTGCAGTCCTCTAAATAAACAAGACTACCCCCACCCTCCTTTTTTTTTTTTTTTTTTTTTGGGTGTGTGTGTGTGTGTACATATATATTTTGTTTTTATTTTTGTTTAATTTAACCTATAAATAGCTTAGTAAATAAAAGAAAATGAATGTAAAATCATAACAAATGATTTGCATTGACCAAACTTCTGAAGACTGAACTATAGGTAGGTAGGTAGATAGATAGACACACACATATATTTCTGCTATTAGGAATATACACACCATAAAGTATTTTGTGAATCATCCATTTTTCCCTGTATGCTAGCCTGTCTAAATCATACAGTACACAGTGACGTCAAATAACTTGAGAAGCCATTTTAATTATAAACCCTATGTTAAAGATTAATTACCTGTTTTTTCCCTTAAGAGACAGAAAAATTATTCTGCAAAATTGAAAGACTGAGAGACTCTTTTTATATAGTATCTCTGTGAGGCAGTTGTGGTGGATGTAGGTTTTGGTCATGCTGAAATGAACAAATGCCAGTGGAGTTGTTCTGTGTCTCCCTCCTAGCAATGAATCCATCTCTCCATATCTCCAGAAGTTATTTGGAACAGACTGGAACACCTCCAGACACTTACAGCTTTGGCTGTGGTACCCTACCTCTGCTGCTATGCACAGCCTCTTCCAAGCCACCGATTAAAACATTACCCCATATCAGAATTATTGCAAACGTGCACAAAAACGCTCATTTATTGAGACTTTGGGACAGGGGTCAGGATTTACTCTACTTATTGGTTTTGGCTGGGATAGAGTTAATTTTCTGCATAGTACGTTGGATGAGGGTATGTTTTGGATTTGTGATGAAAACAATGTTGATAACACAAGGATGTTTTAGTTATTGCTGAGCAGTGCTTACACAGAGCCAAGGGCTTTTCTGCTTCTCACCCCACCAGCGAGCAGGTGGCGGGGCACAAGACACTGAGAGGGGACACAGCCGGGACAGGTGACACTAACTGACCAAAGGGACATTCCATATTGTATGACATCATGCTCAGCAGTAAAGCTGGGAGAGGGTGCTGTTCACTGGGGACAGACTGGGTATCTGCTGGCTGACAGTGAGCAATTGTTCTGGGGGGGGGGTTACATAATTTGTTTTTCTTGGGCTTTTGTTGTGGTTTCTGTTGGGTTTGGGTGTTGTTGTTGTTGTTGGTTTTGTTGTGTTTTTTTTTCTTTGTTGTTTTCTTTGTTCTTTTTTAAATTATTAAACTGTCTTTATCTCAGCACATGAGTTTTCACACTTTTATCTGTGATTCTCTCCTGCATCCCAATGGGTGAGGGAATGAGTGAGGGGCTGTGTGGTTCATAGCTGCCTACTGGTATTAAGCCACTAGACGCAGAATAACTTAGGCTATGACAATGAAAGCATGGTTAACTGTAATCATGAACCAAGGAAAGGAACAGAAATAGCCTTTGGAAATGCCAGCTACATCTATATTTGAGGCCTGTCCACATTTTAAGTTAAGTACCTGACTGGGCAGTTATCATCATCTGGATCTCTAGCAGTTACGACGCCCACCACTGAACCACTCACAGCCCCTTCAATGATCTCCATCACATAGTTCTCCAAGGTGAAAACCGGAGGTTCATCAGCATCTTCCACAATGATTTTGACAATGGTTTTGTCTTCAAATGGTCCTTCTTTCAAAAAACGCTCATCAATGTACCTGTTTACAACTTTTGCTTGAATACTGTATCTCCTCTTGCTCTCATAATCCACTCTCTGTTAAGAAAGAGACATGTGGAATATTTCTTGTTTCATATTTGAATTAAATATAATTGAATAGGTGGTGTGAGATTAAAGATAAAACAGTGCTACCCTTCTTTTAGGAATGTTTCAGAAATAGTTACTTCTAAAATTTCTTTTTTATGTTAAAAACACTTTACAATGAAGCTATGCTAAGCCACTGTTTGCTTTCATATGTAGACTGGCTTTAATGTTACAGTTAAATAACACTGCAAAAGAAATCTTCCTGTAGAATGTCACCCCTAAAAAAACCAATTTCTTCTCTTAATACTTTTATTTCCAGCATAGGTGTAACCTAGTGAACACTATTCTTTACTCTTACATAAACAATGTGAATCAGTTAATTTGTAGGGGTTAAACTGAGTATCTTAAAATTTAGTATCTAAAGGAAATATATTCCAGAAGGCAACAATGAGTGTTTGATAAACACATATTTACATTACTATTTTAGATAGTAATTTTCTTCTGTAATGAAAAAAAAAAACAAAAACAAACAAACAAAACCTAAATAAATACTTTCCTGAATTGTAATAAATCCAAAAAGGGGGGGGGGGGGGGGGGGGGGGGGGGGAAACAACCAACAACCAAACAAACCAAAAACCACAAAACCAAATCCAACAAATTTATAGTGTTCAGTTCTTCAGGGTCCTGGGTTTCACTAAAATATCAAAACCTATTATCAGTTCATATGATGACCTGGAAATTCCAAAATAAATCACACAGTATCAAAGCCTCTTAAATATCTTAATTCATAAACTGGTATCTTTTTGAGTGTATTTAGTGTCTTTTCAAAGCTATATCATGACAAAAACTCCACTGTCTATCTAGTACTTTAATATATTCTAGCTTCAGTTAAGTTTAAAAGGAGGTGTTGGAAGTAAAGAAATATTGTGTACAATTTATCGATAAAGAATTTACAAAAGATGCACAGAAGAGATAGATGATTTTCTCACAATGGGATACACTGTGTTGCACAGCTAGGAATAACATAAAAATATTTTGACTGCCACTATTGTATTCAGCAGTAATTTGAATTCAGTACTTCAGAAAGAAAAGCATGTTTCATTTTATCCCCATAATATCCCAATCGAATCATGAAGACTGAAGAAAGAAAACATAGTAGAATACAAAGCAATAAGCCTTTTTAAAACATCCAGGTTGCTTGAGGGGGTTCTTTACAGTATTTAGAGATTTTTTAGAAGGTTTCTGAGATCTCACCTTTTTTAGTAAGATAATTCCTTCTTGAGTCTCATTGTTAGTAATCATGTCAAAAACATCTGAAGTATCTCCTTCAATGAAATAGTTCATGGCTGCATTCTCCCCTATGTCGCTGTCTTCTGCAAAGACCTTGCCTACAGTAGTGCCCACAGGAGCCTCTTCAGAGACACTCATATAGTAGATTCCTAAAGAAACAAATACTGGCACAGGTTAGTGATCTGTCATGGTTAACAGCTGCTGTAGCTATGATGGCCTGAGGCTCTCAGAAAGTTGTGAAAAGCTCCCTGCTTTTATTAGAGCAACGGATCTAATCCATCAATGGATAGATCTTGGAGGCAGAGGACAACAACCTTTCCACTCATGAGTCCTCCTCTCTCAACCCACTTTAGCAGTAAGTAAAGAGCTAGGGACAAGGGGTAATGGTTTTAAACTAAAAGAGGGTAGATTTAGACTAGATACAAGGAAGACATTTTTTACCGTTATGGTGGTGAATCACTGGAACAGATTGCCCGGTCCCTGGAAACATTCAAGGTCAGGCTGGATGGGGCTCTAAGCAACCTGAACTAGTTGAAGATGCCCCTTCTCACTGCAGGGGCATTGGACTAGATGACCTTTAAAGGTCCCTTCCAACCCAAACTACTCTTTGATTCTCTTCTATGATTCTATGAACCAACAGGGTGAAAAAGCAGTGGAGGGCAACACTTCCCAACTGCATTTCATTAGTTCTTCCTGACAGACCAGCTAGCAGCTCCCATGTCTGCTACAAACTCCCTGGACAGAGAAGGTCACATCATTTGCCAAAAGGTTTACAATATCTGTAAGCAAAGAATGAAGAGAGGATAAAAAGAAAGAAGCTGAGTGAAAATGGTACTAAATATCCCATTGTCCAGATTTTAGGCTTAGGTACAGCAAACTATATGGAAAACAATTTGGTAAGTCATTTGCTTCCAAAGCCTAGTTATAAACACACCAGGCTTGAGGTCTTCTGTAATGATAGGTTTTCTTTTCCTCTTTACTTTTGAGATTTTGTGTGGGATTTTTTAAATTTAATTTTTATTTAAAACTGTATGATGACGTCAAAGCACAGACCTGTCTTGAACAGTGAACTCAATGGAGTTCCAGTATATCTAAATTTCCTCAAAGCTTCAACTAGTATAAGTAGCCTATACTCACGCTGTTGAAATTTAGGTGGATTGTCATTGATGTCAGAGAGGTTGATGGTAACAGTGGCTGTTGCTGAAAATGCCCCTGCTTGCCCAACCATATCTTTGGCTTGAATGATGACCAAATACTGATCTTTTGTTTCTCTATCCATTTGGGAAGCCATTCTGATGACCCCTAAAAAGGAAAAGTATCATGTAATAACATATAATAGTCTCATTTTTTCCAACATGTGACCATATAATATGGGTATAAAATGCATCATTGGACACAGTTATGAACTTACATTTTAGACCATGCACAGCATAACTGTCCTAATACTGGGAATTAGTACTAGTGGTAACATCTATGCTGTATGACAGATCCATTATGCATACCTAGACTTCTGGCGAACAGAACACACCATATATCTCCTCTCCCATTATAACCAGCTTTCTTCCCCAGAAATCGGGACTTTGGACAGATGTCACATATCTGTGTTTTTTCCAACATAGAGATAGTAATGTCACACAATGAGTCAGAGATGTTAACCCAGAAGCGGTCCCACATCCATTTGTTGTATAGGGTAGTCAGAATCCAGCTCTTCTCTTTAGCAAGATAATTTGTTAAATACATTGTTGATTCTCTAGAGATAAAAAATTTCAGCTTCCTATGGGAAAGAAAGTTTTGGGATTTTTTTTCACTCTAAGAACTATGCAAAGTTATACAAGTGTAGGGTGATATAAGTTGATCTTTGTGTTGAAATGAATGCAGACATTTTTGCTTGCATCCATTTTATGTTAGTTTATGAATGTTTTCAATTTACAAGATCATTTGTAGTACCTGTCTTTGGCTCCACAGAGAAATAAGGCTGTCCCTGAATGAGACTGTAAAGCAGACGGGCACTATTCCCATAAGAAGGATCATCACCATCTGTAGCTGTTACCTGTGTAACTGACGTACCTCAAGGAAAAAATGAAATAGACTATGTTTATTTTCTTCTTATATAAATTACCTCATAAAAGCATAAACTCTTCAAAAACCTTTTAACATATATATTTATATATATATATAAAAGTTATATTAGCAAGCAGTCCTGAAAATTTACAGGAGCAGACAGCACTTCTAAAATTTGTCATTAAAAAGGGAAAATATTTCCTCAGAAACTATTCTTGCTGCATTCAGACTTTCAATTAAAATAAAAATAAGTAGTGTAAGACTTTTCAGAACTATATTTATACTGTTTAAAATTCTACATGTCTGATGCCTTTTTCCCTAATTTCTGACACATGAATGGAGTATAACAAATTTTTTTCTCCTTCTTTTGTATGTTCTTCAAAGTATTTTATGGAAGTTTCCCATGGGAATAATAAAACACAGCCACTTTATCAGCAGTAGGCCCGCTGGTGATAAAGAAATTAAGTGTTAGCAAACAAAGCAGCCACAAAGTATAACAAGGCTCTGATAATTTTTTTTTCTCTTTGAGTCTTTAATGAGACTGTCCTAGTGCAAGAGTGACGGCAAAATCCCCAGTGCAAAGACACAGCAGAATCAGTCTGCAGAGCTTGATTTCATTTCTGGCTGGAAGGCGGTTATATCCTAGATACAAGATTGACAGCAATTTCACAAGCTCCGTCAGTGATGATTGTCCTTTGAAAGAAAATATTCACAGTAGCATCACTTTGTAATGTAATCATTATTTTTGTCTTTTTTCCTCATCTAGGTTCTGCATAAGAATACAAATATCACTTGTGATGAACAGCAGGAAATCAAACTACTTTCTAAAAGTTTCTGACATACAATCACATGGTTGCACCTGCTTACCAATACAGCTGTATAGTTATGCTGGAGGAGAAAAGAAGAAATGATGGAGTGCAAGGAGTTAGAACAGAAACACCTTTTTTATGACAAACTCAAAGTTGATAATTATCCCCATTAAAACACATAAATTAATTTCTGAATTTTCTAGCAGGTCAATAATTTTATTTTTAAATGGAAATGAAGATGGCTTTCTCATAGAAGGATATGCTGAACGAAATATTTTGATTATTAAAAAAAATATTTTTTTGCATTTTCTCTCATTTTATTCAGCAACACTTCAAGTGATTCCATAATGCATGTTGTCTTCTCTCAGAGTGGAGGTACACTAAAATGTTATTAATTGCCACCAATTTTAGATTTATATGTCCTTCAAAACATACCCACAATACCAAACTTCTGACCTTTAGGTGTGTATTAGATATGTGCATAGAAGTATACACATATATGCTGTTCCCTATTCCTCTGGAGAAACGTTAAAGATGAAATGACAAATTAATATTTAATCAGGACACTTATGTGCTTCAGAAGTAACAGTCTTTTTTAATATGACTGAAAAGTGAAGGAAATCTTCAGCTACACAACTGTTAACTTCTCATCAGCTGCAATCTATGGAAACTGTTCTAACTAATACAGGAAATTAATCCTTTAAGACAATTTAGCATGACTAGAATGTAGTTGCTTTGGGAAAGGAAAAAAAAAAAGGGGGGGGGGGGGGGAAGAGTGTTAGTTAGAAAGGGATCAAGAACTTTGAATAATCCAATAGGTGTAGTCTGTTATAAATGTCATTTTCTACTAAACCGAGGTACCCATGACTACATTTTGAAATTGACTCATTTACAGCACCATATTTAATAAATCAGGAATAAGATCCAACATATATGGGACTGCAATGCTTTTGTGCATCTCACTCATTTAAAGGTAGATTTATTTTCTGCACAGTTTCTAACCATTAGAAGGAAATGTTGAATCTAAGCCAGTATTTGCTGCTTCTCTAAGCCCCAGCCTACTTTTCTGCTTGCCTTTTGACTCTTCCAGAGTCTAGCAGAAGGCAGGACAGAAGCACGGAATATGTCTAGTGCTCAGTGTGATGCAGCTGCTGGCCTCAATAGAAAGGTAAGAGGCATCTGATAAAGAGGGAGCTGACCTGGAGGAAAGCAGTAACAGATCTCCTGCACTCTCAGAAGGAAGACTATTTCTAAAATGGGATGGCATGAGACCATGTAAAGAGAGGGCTATGGTTTTCACATTTTTTCAGGCCAAAGATTTCATGATTGTTGTATGAACCTCCACATTAAATATGGACTATGTAATAAACAGAAGAAAAATATTATCCTAGGTTTAGAATACTTTTTCCATTTTTAACTTTTCACTGCTATGAAGCCTGCATTTCTTTATACATTTAACCTAAGCACAAAAAATAGCAAGACGTTTACTGAATGGAATCTTGTTTACCTAGACATTTGTATTTGAGTGATAGAAATTGCAATGTTAATATTAGGTACTCAGAAACTGCAAAAAGTCATTTTTGGTAACGCCATGTTTGGGAGAAGTATAGTTGATCAGATACAAATAATATATTGTAGAATAATCCATTAACACAGACCCACCATCCACAAACAAACAACAACAACACAAAAAAAAACCCCAAAACAAAAAACAACAACAAACCACCAAACCCTCAACTCTTGACATTGCAGCCATGACATGATGTAATTGACAATCAAACTATGATACTATGATATAGTTTCACAATATTTATGTGAAAAAGGATATCATAGCAGAGGCAAATTAACTAAATACGCCTGTGAGCTTTCAAACAATCATTTTGAATATGAGAGTCTGTGTGATGTTGACATAAAGTTTAGCCTTAAATATATTTTTTATGTACACAGCAAAGTCTTATGCTGGATAGTAAACATGCTTACACATTTTTTGCTTTTTATTATCTTTATTTAAGGCAAACTACATTTTGCTGATTGCTGTATAAGATTTTTCTTTGCGTGGTGCCGTTTATACACTGCAGGCTACTAGGTAAACTGTAGGGCCTTCATATGGCAAATAGTTATTAATTTTTCTAACTAGAGCTTCAATTCTATAAAAAGCATTAAGTATGATATATTATTGCATCTAAGTCTTAACCATTCCATCAGATTTACTGTATTTGTACAAGTTTAACAGCTATATGGAAAACACTTAACATAAAATCGTACCAAATGCCTGAGGGAAAACCAGTCCTGTGTTCTCAGAAGAGTCCATTTGCTGACAGGCTTTTCATTTACTGTGACACTTGCATATAAAATCCTAATAAAATTTAGTAGTGAGGATACGTAGAGAGCTAAGAAAGAAGTAAAATGTGTTCTAATTTGTTGACTCATACAGGATATATATATATATATTGATATTTGTACCTAACTTTAGACAAAATTATCTGTGCTTATTTTCTGTTTTTCTGCAATTCTCTGAGGCAAGTGGCTGGCTATAAATTATTCTTTTATTGCTTTCTTATGTCCAGACAAAATGTTCATTAACAGTGAGCTGTTTTCCCAAGTATCAAACATGCTTCCTAAGTGTGTTTTCTGTGATGAAATTACTAGGAGATCCCAGGTCTAGCATCAGTGAGCTGAACTGATGCTAGAGAAATCTGAAACAGATCAAAGGGCAAGCCTCTCTATTGCACTGCATCACTGACATAATTCTGGTCTACATCCCTTATTATGCAAGAGGATGGTTTTTTTTACTGAGAGAAAAGCCCTGATATAATGAACCATTATGGTATCAATGATACAAATTTTAGTTGGTTACTGTTTCTATCTACTGGGAAGGTAGAAATCTCCTTGCAAGGATGAATGCTTTACTATGCATACTGAAACAGGTTCCACCTCAGAATTGCAGTCCTTACCCTTTGAGAAGCAGAGCAAGTAAGCCCAGAGAAGTGTCACTGTGTATGGCTCAGCTGTTTCATGAGTTGGAGTTGATCACTGTTAAGGTATATACTACCATACACCACTCCACTTACATGCTATATGAAAGACATACACATCAGTGTGCCAGTAGTGTTGTAGTGTCTATGTGGAAGAAGTAGGTGAAAGAATGATCTCTGAAATAGCTATGGTATTAGGGCTGGCAAGGTCAAACATAGCAGCAGTGTAGAAAACATTTTAAGATCCATAGGACTGACTTAGATTCACATATCATACACTGGATGATTGCAGATCTGTGTTTACCATTTCAGGTAGTTTGCATCTGACAGAGGAAGTACACAAGGATCTTATTTTGGTTTTCACCCATTCGGAAAAAATGAGAGGTGATGTTACTTCTGGTTTTTTTTTCATGTCATATATTTCTATATTTTATTGGAATGTTTTTTTAATAATCTTACCAGAATATCACAAAATATTTTTTTTCCAGTTTAATTAATCTTATGCTGGTGTGATACTGTATTTTAGGAATTTAAATATATAATAGATGACAGAGGAGACTGGATGAAGGCTGGTGAACCTTTCAGTTTTAGGGTATCAATTTATAGCCGACAAGCCAATAAAGGTTGAAACTTCTCATCTGTCAACTGCTTGTTGATGGTTTCAGGTGAGAAACAAGTACATGGGAAAAGATTGCTGCTGTTGGTTTTGGCCATAAGTACTGCCCTACTTAACTTTTTCCTTTTTTTTCCATATAACCATCATTAAGACAGGATCTCATCATTAAGACAGGAAGATAAAATAGAAGGAAAACATAACTCAATTCTTGATATACTTCTGTGAGTAGTTAAAGGTTGGTGTGAGTATAAATCAACGCATACTAAATAATCTGCTATTTTAAAACCATTTTTATAAGGACCAAGTCTCTTGTAAGCAATGCTTTATCACAGGGGAAAAAAGATAGGAGGGGAAAAAAAGAAAGAAAGAAAGAAAGAAAGAAATTGTAAATTTGTAAATCTGCATAAACCCAGATAAAAATACCCAGATAATTCTAGACAATAAACTATGTCCATTATTACTGTGAGAACATTAAAAAAAAATGCAAATGTCCTTGACAAGGCACCTGTCTTCTATTCTCCAAACTTCAGTGAATGAGCAAGATGCAAAGGCTAGAAGTAACCTCTGAATAAGTGACTGATAATGTTAGAAAGACCAAGGGATAAGATGCAGAAGTCTTGAGACAAATATGTCTGTCTGCATGGAAGAAAGTAACAATGAAGAAACAACCATACACCCAAAAGTGATTTCCCTGGTAGAAGGTGGTATAAGCAGGGCGACTAGGAAGCAAATTGATTAAACGGATGCCTTTTGTAGCTCTTGCTGGTACTGATGCTGACCTACTGCCTCCTGACAGAAATTAGAATATTCACCCCACTTTTGATTAAACCCCAGGCATGAATATCCTTTTCTTGCAAGTGCTATCCAGGCTGTCAGAAAAAGATTAACTTTACAGCTTCCTGTGAAAGATTCGCTGACTCTATCCTAAAAGTTGAATGGCTAATGCTCAATGAAACATAGGTTTTATTACTTTTTATGATCACTGATGCTGTTACATTAATGACCTCATTAATTCATACAGTTTTAAGTAGTACAATATTTGGATTTCTTTTCAATATTATTTGGTATAGAGACAACCAAAAGAGATAGAGGTTTGAATTTAAAAGATTACTGGGATTCTTTCTGTAAGAATTTGGTTTTCCTCTGAATTTGAAAATAGTTATTTGGAGATAGCACTTTCTATAACGTGCTTGTTTATGTCAGCTGCATTCACACTTCGGGTTTTTTTAAGGATTTAAATGTATGTGTATACATGTTAGGTATACACATGTGCATGTACATATATATATATGTATACCTATATTTCCCAGGTGTTGACTTTGCTTCATTTTTATTGTATTAAGTTTCCAGATACATGACAGATCCTAGTACAGGTCTGTTTGAAAGTGTGGAGGTGGAAAAGAAGAGGTGCAGGAATTAAGGTGTTCCTCTTGACAGAAAATTGCCATTTATGTGCTTAGGAAATTGGAAGCCCCTTTCACACAATCTAATCTAAACAAAGAGAACCTGATAATTGGGAAGACGGTTGGCAACATAGATAGGCAGGCATCATACATGGTGTTACTGTGGTCATCACATCAGCCCCACATCAGCTCCATACCACTCCTGTGCTGAATCCATTACTTATAGGAAGGAAATTAACCCTATCTCAGGGGATAGGGTGAGGGTGGTAATTTTGAGTGCCTGTCTTGTGGATGGGATTCTTTACCAGTTGCAGTACAAAATGTTTTATATTACACAGGGTATAATAAAGACATATTGTTTAATAGCTAAGTAGAATCACAGTATACTGAAGGATTCTGTTGAGTACTTTTCAGTTCAACCAAGCTTATATTTATGTCCTTAAAAGAGCCAGCTGAGGTCAGAGGACTTTAAAGTTTACGTGCATCCTACTCCTCTTTCAGATTGATAGAGGTTTGAAAAGCTGACAGACAGGTTGTAACAATAATCATAGACTGACAAATTTTCTAGAGACTAGGATGCTATACTGTTATGGTTCAACTCCAGCTGGCAACAAAATACCACTCAGCCACTTTCTCACTCCCCCCTCACTCAGAGAGATGCGGAGAAGAATCAGAAAGTAATGTAAAACTCGAGGGTTGAGATAAAAACAATTTAATAAGTAAAGCAAAACCCACATGCACAAGCACAGCAAAACAAGGAATTCATTCACTACTTCCCAACGGCAGGCAGGGTTCAGCCATCCCCAGGAAAGCCGGGCTCCATCACGAGTAACGGTTACTTGGGAAGACAAACCCCATAATGCTGAAAGTCATTCCCCCCTTCATTCTTCTTTCCCCAGCTTATATACTCAGCATGATATCATATGGTATGGAATATCCCTTTAGCTAGTTCAGGTCAGCTGTCCTGGCTGTGTCCCCTCCCAGTTTCCCGTGCCACGGCCCGCCCCCCCCCCCCCCCCCCCCCCTCCCCCCCCCGAGCCCTCTCACTGAAAGGGTCCAAGGAACCAAAAGTCCCTGACTTAGTATAAACATTCCCCAGCAACAACTAGAACCATCAGTGTGCTATCAGTGTTGCTCTCACACCAAATCCAAAACACAGCACCGCTAAGAAGAAAATCAACTGCATCGCAGCTGAAACTGGGACATATACTGATCGAAAAAGTAGTGAAATCTGTCAGTCCCAAATCTTTGCAGTATCAACTGGCTATAGTACTCCACCTATTCTGAATGGCAATGTTATATTTTTAAACAAGTACAAATTTCAAGGCTGAATCACTGATGGGAAAGACAACTCTTGATAGTCAATCCAAGCATGTATTCAGATTCTGTAAAAAGACTTAGATACATGTAAGTACCTAAATATTTAAAGTCAAGGATGTTAACTAGAGGTATGCACAACCTTCAGTTTAAGCATATACCTTTCCAAATTTTCAAGCTTGTAAAATACTTTGCTTTCTTCTCACTGAAAAGCAGTCCATAAAATATGCTATTAACATTTTATATCAACATAGCTATCTAGAAAAAGGTCAGGAAATAAAAGAGTTTAGTTCAGGGTATGTCATACCTTCAGGTGACATCTCTGGAACAGTGGCAACATAAGGTCCATCCAAGAACTGTGGTTCATGATCATTGACATCTTGAACCTTGATAATAAATTCTGATTCAGGTTCAACAGGAAGCTGAGTGCTCTTGTTAATTGCTTGTGCTCTTAGAGTGTAGAAGGATTTCTCTTCTCGATCAAGCTTTTGTATCACATAAATTTTGCCATTATTTTCATCAATAATAAAAATGCTTCCAGCTCCCTCCCCAGTCAAAATGTATTTTAGCTTGCCATCCTGCTTGTCTAAATCTGATTTCAGCTGCAAGTAAAAAACAGAAAAATAAGCCGCATTATAAGAGGAATAAAGTTTTGGGATATTCATTTTAGGTTTTCATTGTTTTTATTCTACAGTGAACCCTGTGATTAGTAAGCTTTCTTGGATACTAATATTTAGAAAAGCATACTGTCACATTTTCAGTCAGTCATGGCTCAGTTTTAAAGTATTGATATAACAGAAATATAAATGCATGGTAAACCTTAAAAATGATGCTTCAGCCACTTTGAAGTGAAGGGAATGACTGTAAGTACCTACTTTAAATCGTTGCTTTATCATCTTCCATAAAATTCTGCTGAAAATGATACAAAGGTCATTAAACATTATCTACATTTTTATTATTATGAATGCCAAGTGTACTTTATAAGTTTTATATATTTCTTTGTACTCAGCAATACTAAGTGTAAATGAAAGACACTGGTGTTCTATTTCTGTTGAAATATTGTATTGAAGAGATGAAAAGCCGTTCTATGGTATAAGCCTGTATTATTTATTCTAAAACAAATTGATAGACATTTTCCATTTCTTTCCAGGATGATCTGCATCCTCTGTTTTTTACTAGGATGAACACCCTCTGATGAAGCTGAGCCCTGGACACCATTGCGGTCCAGCTGCATTTGTTTATGCCAACAAAATAGTTCTGTTAATGCTAACAGTACACAACAATACCTTTTTAATAGCAATAACTTAATTTCTTAAAATGTCAAGCATCCAAAGTTGAATTTTATAGGAACAACAATTTCTATCATATATTTATTTATTTATTCATTTTGGGTTTAGAACAAAAGATATCAAAATCTCTAAGAGCCTGGATAATAATTGAAAAATCCAATGTAACAAAAAGAAAAAAAACAAGTTTTCTTAAACCTGCTTCTCCTACAAAGCAGCAAGTTTAAAATTTAAATAATATGTCTAGCTTTTGACTTTTATAATCTCACTGTTCTTCTTTATGTTTATTGACCCCACAGCTCAGTGTAGGATATAAGGCCACAGGATGGGGAAGAAGTGACTATGAGGTGTAAAGGGCACATTTCCCTATTGAATCTACTCAACATATTTTGTAATAGCTTTTAAAGCTGCAAAAATAATTTTAACTTTTCTTTGGAACAATGCCCATACCTTTTGAAGATTTTCATAATGCATAATTTTCTGCATGCATTAAATGGATAGTTTATTCCAAAGGCGATGAGGACACTGCTCTGAGGTATGAGGAATAGTTTTGAGTTCCTGCTCTGAGTTCTGTCACAGTATTTAAACCCTAGATTACACAGAGTTAATTCCTCTTGCCAGTACAAGACAGAATTTTCAAGGCTAGGGAGTTTAGAAACATTTAAAACATGAGCAACTTAAAGCCAAATATTTTCAACACAAGTCGTTGTGTGCAAAACATGGAACAGGTTCACCACTTTATGAGTGATCTGGTAGAACTTAATTTTAACACCATCCAAAACTGGCATATAGATAAGGGGCACCACAGTTTCTTTTTGAACCATAAATCTTGGTTTCCTTCTCATGAACCCCAGGGCATGGAAAAGGTGTTGAGTATCTACACCTTTAACCTAAGATGGGGTTCAGATGGGATCATAGAGTGTATCACACTCTTAGAGATTGGAAGCATGCCTCAGACTGGCTTTTCAGACATAACTTATGTTGAACCACTTCACTCAGAATCATTTCTCCCCAAAAGATTGACTTTGACCATGACAAAGCATGCTGAAGGTTCTCAGTTTACCTGTTTTAGTAAGCTAGACACGCAAAAAAAAAAAAAAAAAAAAAAAGTTCTTCCCATTGTAAATGAGAACTGGAAACAAGAATGTATGTACTTGTCCTCACATATCTGCCATTGCAGTGCTGATGGATATTGTTTTTTTTTTTTAAACATGATAGTGGGAAAGGATTTATGCATCTATTTTAAATGAAATTTGAAGATTGAGCTCTGAATCTGACTGTGAAAAGATGTTGATGTGGAATAGTGCCTTAAAAACAGACTGTCTACCTTTGTATTTTTGTTGATACAGTTTCCTTCAGGGCCTTATTTACTAAAAATTCATGGTTTGGTCATAGTCTATAACTTAGTTTCCTGAAAGCAAAGTATATTCTACTCAATAAAAAGACACAAGTAAATAAGTCTGATTAGATAATGGTTAGACTGTAATAAATTAACCATAATCTTCAATAAAAATTCTCCATGTTTTACCTGTGAGAAATAGAAAGGAACTATTATGATTTTTTTCTAAAGCTGTATGAAAATACGTGACATTTATGAAGTCTTTTTACAGGAAGCTGTTTTCCAGCTATGGGAAAAGTAATAATAATTAAAAAATAAGTGTGTCTACACTTGTTATTTCAGAAGAGAGACATCACACTTCCATAGTAGTTAGTTTGAAGGGGCTGTGAAAAAGTAATTAATGAATTTTAAGCACTTTACCCTTTGGGCCAAATTAAATTTTAGTGCTAGTTAATTAGCAGTTAAACTTATTTTGGTTCATTCATCTAGAAAGTGCCTTAAAGAAAAGAAAAGTAGATCTCAAGATAAGAATTACTTCTAGCATACAAATATGAATAACATTCAATAATGATTAATAATAATAACAATAATAATAATAAGCAGAGGGAAGAAAGGCACAGATAAAACCTCATTAAGGCAATTATCTTCTAGCACATTTTTAAAGGAGGGTGAAAAATAATTGCTCACTTTGCTAACCCAACATTAATCTAATGAACCATGCAGATTCCTGTAGTTTCTCAGTAGTAAAAGGATTTAGTATTAATCTGTTTCATTAAAAATTAATGAGGGGTAAATCAGCTGCTACTTAGTGTAATAGAAAATCAGACTAAATACTGTTTGTAAACTACACTGCACTCAGTTTGGCTGCTTTAATGCTGTGCCAAAAATAGCACAAGCAAATTGCCAGATGTTGATAAATGAGTCCTTAACTTTCATTCAGAAGACAGAAAGGAACTTTCAGCTTGATATCTCTATCTGTTGCGTATGGAACTAGTTTTAGTAACACAGTGAATGTGGGGTTTCCTTGACAGCACACCTAGGTGAAGGAAGGTCCGTGGTACTGTCACAACCTCCAGCTCTTGGATCCGTACTCTGACCCTAAGTAAGGTCACAGGAAAGGAGAGATGTTGTACCCTGATTAAAACTTCCTGAGCTCCTCTTTCTATCTTTCTTGATACTTTCAGGTCACTGGAGATGTTTGGTCTTCCAGGTGAAGGTACTAAACTGCTAATCAGCACAATAAATCTAACCTCGTACCATCCTTGAATGATTACTTATCATACCTGTCCAACGTACACAGGCACCGTTGAAGTCTGCTCCTCAGTCACAAGAAGTGGCTCACTTTTCACCCAGCTACGTTTCACTCTTCGAACTGCTGTGAAAGGCTGATCTGTGCTTTGAACACTGCGGTTCTCTGTGCTTGGAGAGCCAGGCCAGAGCTGAACCAGCATTAACATGAGAGATAGCAGTGCAGAGCAATTCATGCTGAACCAGTCTTTCAATCAATTTTCATCTGTGGAAGAGGAGAAAAAAATAATAAAAAAAAAAATGACAAAGCATCACTTTTGGTTTTCTGCTTTTACATATTGATTCTGTGCAAATGTAAAAGCTCATCTGCAGTCTTGAAACTTCCTCCTCTCCCTAAAACGAAAGAGCTGAAACAAAGTCTGTTTCTGATTAAACCAGAGATTGTCTCAGACACTCTGGCATGAAAGTCAAGTATTCAACTTTCCTTTATGAATATCCTACATAGGGACTTTCTATGAAAAAAAGGAAAATCATCCTTCAATTAATTCATCTTCCAAATTAAGCTGGGTAATTGCATTGTGTAGCCTCAGAATAATTTGATTGGAATAATTGTATGTTTCTGCTTTCTGCTTAGACAGGGCTCATTTTAGCAGCAGCCACAGAACTGCCTGAAGGGTGCACATCAAGCCTTAGTGGCCCCGATGAGTGACAGTTGAAATAGAGTGGTGTAGATATTTTTTTTAACCTCTTCTTTCCCTCTTTCCCAACTCAGCAAAATGCCTGTAAAAATGCAAAGGTGGTAGGGTACTATGAAGAAACAGCAAAAATGTACAACTTTCTCCTTCCTGGTCAAAAGAAATCCTCTTAACTGATTTTACCAAGTCTGACATTCTTGTCTTCAATTAAACAGACAAAGGGCAAATGCATCTTGAAAGCTGTAGGTTTCTGCATCTAGTTTCATTGCCACAATGAAAGTATTCTTTCAGAAAATGAAGGCTTTGCACAAACGGTATGCTGTTATTGACTTTTCAGTGATGTAAATTAAACTAAATTTTAGATAAAATGTAATGCTTGATTAAGAATGGTCACCTTCTATAAGGCAAAAAAGGAAAACTTTGAAAATCCTTACCACATACATTTCGGGTCTTAAAACTTTGCCTAGCAAAGACATTAGTGATTTTATTCCAGGCTTTAGCATTGAAGAATAACTTTTCCTATGCAGAAGCAGTCTGTTTTATGAATTTATCACATGCCAGTCAATTTGTAAAACACACTGGAAAAAAATATTTGGCTTCATTTACTTTAGGCCTGAAAAACCCAATAGCCTTTTACCTGTCCAGGATAAAATATGAATTTATGTATTTTAAGATCATGATTTTAAAAGTAATGTTATTGATATCCATGCTTATTCAAAGGGAAATGCCATAATTGCTTAAAATGACAGACAGGTTGTATAGACAACTGTTTCTTTCCTTCCAGCAATTTTACATGATGTTGAACATTATTCTGTTAAAAAGTAATCTGCATATGCATATTTAGTGAGAAAAATGAAGGAGTTCTAATAGTAAGGTATATTGAATTGCCAGTGTTAAAGTGCATGTTCCAGTTTCTTAACATTTTCTGATTTCCAACTGTAAAGCTGTAACGGTGCAAGATGACACTTGAATAGAAGGAATGTGACTTGGGTACTTTCTCATTTCAATTTTCTGTGGAAAATTTGTATTTTCTTATAGCTGCAAGAATAATATTTGTTACATGGAAGACAAGGCCAACAAAGCTCAACTTGGCTCTCAAATAAAGCTTGAGTGAGGTTTAAAAGGCTTAAGGGCCCTGGAAAGTCTCTCTGTATAACAGGTATATTTAACACTAAACAGTAATTTCCACAGAAGCCAATCCCGAAAATGAACATTTTTATTGCAGTACTTACCAAAGGACAGACAACTCAGACAATGAAAGCTGAATAGTCAAAGGGACCTTTCTGAGATATCATAAAGAAATTTATTTCAATCATTATTTTAAATGAGGAGACAGGTATTCAGCCTGGGCCATAGCAAATGCTTCTGTCTACCCATTAGCTGGTGTTTTGGCCACTTGTTCAACAAATTATTTCAGGTCTGTGGGCCGGTATTTCATGCAGAGTGAATGCCAAACAGGCACTCATTATCAAACTCACCTGCCAGACACCTTGTATACATATCAACATAGGGAGGGTACAGAATATGGCTACACCGGTCTATCGTTGGCCATCTTTTAGCAATACAGTCAGCAGTTATCCATCAGCAATGAGGAGCTTAAAGAGCATAATTAATGTTTCGGTCCATTTCAGTGTCGCCTCTTTACTGATTTATGTTAATAGCCTATGATACATGGATTCAAGCATCATATCTTGGACAAACTTGGGGGAAATAAGCATTTTTAGATTTTGACGTGTTGCACATTGTTATCTGTATGAAGACTTTAACTGGGAAAATACAGATGGTCGGCAAATTATTGTAAAAAAAACCCATAAAGCTATGTAGTGGACCTGATAAATATGTATTTCTGGTTTTCTCTTCTCTGCTGTATCAGACATACTCACTTTGCTTCTACTTTCAGGACCTTTCAAACCATATTTTCTTCCAATGTCCTCCGACTCATTTGGCCTTGAGACACTGCCTCCAGCCTCTGGCCAGCACATGTTGCCATTCCAATTACTCACTTGTGAAACAATCACCTTTCTATTCCACAGACTGTAACTCATCCTCAGAAGTAGGTCTTGTAAAATATTCAGAATCAACTTTCTTATTCCCTCCTCTATTTCTAGTCTTTCCTTAAAAAAAGTCTAAATTTCAGTGTTACCTGCTTAAAGGCAAAAAAAGTGTTCGCAGTGTTAAGGTAATTCTGTGCTGAGACTGCTGCCAATCACAGTGACTAGTACTGTCTCATCATTCTCTTATACTCCTCTGTCTTTCCCTATCCATCAGCTGTCTCTTGTTTTACACTCAATTTGTAAGGTCTTTGTAAATGAAATGACCTTGTACTTTGTGTTATAATTATAATATGCAGCACAAGGGAGGATTAGTAAAAGCACAGGGCTTTTAGGTACTATAGTAATGTGCACAAATAGATAATTGTTAATAGAATAATCTTTCATTGAAAACAAAAAGACAAATATATTTTCAGAGATGAGCAAAAGAGCTATCACTAATAATTTCCCGAGGGAACAAGAGGAATGGGGACTATTGTTCTGTTCCTGTCTTATTCTTCAGGAAGTACATCTCTACTCTCTCCCTTGCATTGGCTTGCAATAATAAAGACTGATACTTAGAACAGAGTAATGAGAATATCAATTGCAGTTGCAATAAACAGGCTACTTTTAAAGTACTATCTTCCTTTTACACCCAATAAAGATCATGAGTTTCCTGCCTAAGAACAGATTTACCCTCTTTGCACAAAGTTGCAGAGTCCATTGTTAGGTTCATTCTAGAACCACCACTAAGTGACATACTGTCACCATTTGAAACTGGATATTACTTTTAGGTGTGCTGATAGTCTGACTTGGTTCTGAATTTCCTTTGTTTAAATAATAGTGATTAAAGTTTAATTATGACCATGTCATTACATTACAAAACAATACCTGTTACTGCTTAGCATTGCAAGAACAACAATAGGAAAAACAAGAGATTTACAAAATACAGCCTCTGGGATATAGTGAAGTTGGTGGAAAAAGTAAAATACAAAAAATCAGCCTTCTAAAGCATTAAAAAAAAAATACAAACAAGAGATTACAATAAAGATGAGGATAAATTCTGGTCCAGATATGTTAGCTGAAGAATAAGGGGAAAAAAAAAAAACAACAAAACAGGTTAATTTTGTAAACCCCCCCCCCCCCCCCCCCCCCCCCCCCAGTTTGATATAAGTAAAGCATTTTAATTAGGAGGTGATAAAATACTCAAACATGGTAACCAGGGTCATGGTAAATACTCCTTAACTAGACACCATTAGGACCATCTTGTATAAGTACTTGATCCTGCTTTGTATCAGGGTTTTGAAACAGTGGCTTCTGAGAAAAACAGATCTCTCTGTCCTTAAAAGTACTGATCAGAACCAAAAATGCCAGACTGAAAAACATTTCTTTTGTGGAATTTGGTGGGTTTTGCTTGTTTTAATAAC
This sequence comes from Falco naumanni, assembly GCF_017639655.2. Taxonomy (NCBI): domain Eukaryota; kingdom Metazoa; phylum Chordata; class Aves; order Falconiformes; family Falconidae; genus Falco; species Falco naumanni. Next base: position 57,276,538 of record NC_054056.1, on the reverse strand, counting down.
ATCAAGTAAACAACAACAAAGTGGAAAAAATCATGTAAGCCAATCTAATTCATTAATATGCAGCTTCTGAAACATAGGTCTTATCTCAAGAAGTGGCCTACCATGGCGTTTTAGTTGCAAGTTCTCTTTTCTCTATCGGTGTTGCTATAATTATAGTGAAAGTTGTCTCCCTTATATGGTGCTATCTTTAATTTTCACTTAATAGGATAAAAAAGAAAGGGTATTTGTAACTAACATCTACACATTACTGTGTTAGGAAAAGCTTAAAAGGATAGAAACCTTCATAGTTTCAACTATACATTTGTTCATTTGTACTATGTCTGTTGGCTGTTTGTCCTAGTTACATTTCATATGGCTGGCTGCTGACCAACCTCATTTCAATTGCAGTGCTGCTGCTCTATTTACCTTTCAGAAAAGACTGTATAAAGACTGTATATCGATTCATTTTCATTAACCAGTTTAGGTTTCATACAATATGGTAGACACCTAGGCTATATTACTTATAGAATTCCCAAAGAATTAATCATATGTATATCAACTAGTTTAATTAATGCATATGTATTGAGATGTTGGTTTGTTGGGTTTTTGGTGTGTTTTGTTTTGGTTTTTTTTTCATCTGTATAGAACAATGACAAAATCTTCCAGAGTGTGCAAAGTAGTGGACTTAATCTTATTATTGCTGCTTCTTGCCATTGTTGAATTTCACAGAGAAGCAGATAATAATTTTTACAAGTTTGATGTATTAGAAACTCTTCATTACCATTTTCATTGATTTTTAGCTGTGATTTGATATTTTGCAAACAGTACCAAGATATTTCATTATGTAAGTTTTCCATTCTTCATGTAATTTAAAGTATTTTATTTGGAGGCATACTAAACCCCTAAGGAGTAAATATGGCATATTCAGCTCCAACTGTGCTGGATTTGCCCTCTGGTTCCACGGATACCTACCATCACAGACTGGCACAGAAGTCACTATTTTGTCAGTAATGTTTAACTGAGTTGATAAAGAGCAACAGTGGGAATAAAAGACTAAAATTTGCAATTTATTTTGCTATTTGAACTTAATGTTTTACTGAATATCATAGTTGTCACTGTGATTGATTGTTTGATTGATTTATTGATTTTTGTGAATGGGTAAATTTGTAAATTTTATACTAGTCCTTTTGTAGCTCAGGTCACCTTTTCTATAATTCCTCTTAGCTTATATTTATCGGTCTGATTTAGCTTTATGATCAGTTTAGTGTTTAATAATGGATTAGTTTTCCCTATTGTTTGTATTGGCTAAATATTTTGACTTTCTGGCCTTTCACACACTTTTTTAAAAATAAATTTGAACTGCTACAGCTAACAAGTATGCTGAATTTAATTTTACTGTGGCTATCAGAACTAGCATCTAAAATGTAATAACGTCTTGACTCAATTAATTATAGCTGTATCAACAATAGTCTTGCTAGTCTGTTGCACAACTAAAAGCCACTACTTAACCTTGAGAAGTCTTCCTTAACACATGACTTGATGTGACGTCTGACCAAATTACATTGACTGGTAGTGCATATTAATACAGTACAACTTCATGTATCTCCACTAGTCACTCAGCACTCCAATTGTGTGGATAGTAATTACTTAGATGTTATGAATGTAATATAAATTTCACTTCATTCTAATTGGTACATTATTTTCTCTATTTTGTAAATATGCTATCGCATAATTAGGGAAGACCTTCAAACTATTGCATAGAATTGCCAGAGTAATTATCTGTCTGTTATACAAGGACAAAATAGCTTTAGAGAAATTACTTTTTTAGTTGATTAGTGCCTTTATGCCTGTGGATTTTATTCAGTGTAGAGTTGACTGACTAGAAATCCTGTCATTCCTATTGTTTTTTAATGGTTTACTGATTATCTTTTCAGGTAGTATATTAACACACATTATCCAACTCCAGTATTTTACTAGAATATCTGTGGCACTGTAGAAAAAGCCCAGATGTCACTTCAAATGACAAAAGCCTGAGTCTTTAAAGCATGACAAGCAGTAGCCAGAAGTCTGTCCATACCAGAGATTCCAAACACCTTTTAGAGTATCAAACTGTGTTACTTATTTCTTCAAATCCTTTCTCCCATTTAAAAACTATAGGAACTGTAGGGAAAGGTAAGATAATTCTTTTAAATTAGGGGAAAGGGGTCAAATGTGAAGGATGAGATTTCCTGCAGTGACTTAAGTGCTAGAGCTGTTCCCTGTTCAGCCCACAAGCCAAAGGAGGTACCATAAAGGATGAGGTGACACATTTTGGTTTACAACCTCACACCGCAGCATTTTTGGTCATTCCCATTCCTTAGTGACGCTACATTAAATGACGAGTAAACCACATTGAGAAACGGCCTTTTTCTGAGTTAAAGCCAGTGAGTATTGGTGCTATTCTATTCTGTTTGAACTTAGGCACAGAATCACAGACTGACTGGGTTTGTAAGGGACCTCTGGAGATCATCTAGACCACCAACCTGCTGAAGAAAATTCACCTGGAGCAGGTTGCACAGAATCGTTTCAGGAAGGCTTTGAATGCCTCCAGAGAAGGAGACTTTGAGAAAGGCCTCTTTGGGAGCCTGTTCCAGTGCTGTGTCACCCTCAAAATAAAGAAGTTTTTCCTCATATTCAGATAGAACTTCCTGTGTTGCCCGTTGCCCCTTGTCCTGTGGCTGGGCACCACTGAAAAGAGCTTGGCCTTTTCTTATCACCCTTAAGATATTTGTATGCATTGCTAAGATCCCCTCTCAAGTCTTTTCTCCAGGCTAGACAGGCCCAGCTCTCAGCCTGTCCTGATGAGGGAGATGCTCCTGTCCCATAATCATCTTCATAGCCCTCCGCTGGACCCTCTCCAGTAGTTCCCTGTCTCTCTCAAACTGGGGATCCCAGAACTGGACACAGCACTCCAAGTGCAGTTCACCAGGGCAGAGTAGAGGGGATCACCTCCCTCCACCTGCTGGCCACATCAGTCCTAATGCCTCCCAGGATCCCTTTGGCCTCCTTGGCCACCAGGGCACACTGCTGGCTCATGGGCAGCTTGCTATCCCCCAGGACAATGTATATCACATGTCTATATGTCATATGTCCACATGTCATATGTCCACCAGGACAACATATGTCATATAAACCTGACTGCGTAGTAGTTATTTCCTAATGGATGTGAGCATACATATGAGAAAGCCAGTCTCTTGTCTTTTTAAACTCTATTCTACCAGTAGTTTTAGAGCTGAGCAATTGGTTGCTGATCTGCAGTTTGCTGGAGATAAATGTAGCTGGGACCAGCTCAGTGTTTCTGGGCCTCGTCCAGCATTCCTATGTTTGACTTCCTTTAGGTCACTGCTGCCACTGCTGTGACTGTGGACAAAGATTTTCATGATTTTGGAAACATGAAATCACTGTTTCACTGTGATGTGTCATATAACACGGAGCTGGAAGTGCAGCCTCAAACACTTCCGTCATGCTGAAGACAGAAGGAGACCCAAGTCTTTTCATTGCAATTCCTTTGAGCTTCTTTACAAACAGCCTGGTGAAGATGGCCCAACCCATCCAAAAAGTCTCTGGGTACAAAGAGAGAGTCATCCACACCACTCCCATCAACAGAACAGAGTGTGTGGGGAAGGATAACCTACCGGTGGCCAGGACTCTGTCAGACCGCTTTTGTCCTGCAGAGGTGACCTTTGAGAACGCTGGTTAAAGTAAGCACTGTGTATGGATGGAGCACGATATTACTGTAAACTTTCCCTGTGAGTGCTTATGTTGTTGTTTTTCTGCTGGAACCAAGATAATATTCAAATTAAATCTGGAACATCAGGAAGTGATAAAGAAAAATTAAAGATTTCTTTTGGAGTCAACTGAAATCCCCCAAAAGGGACTAGCGGTTATCACTGAGAATGTCACAGTGACACACACAGAACTCCAGTAGATTCCCCAGAGGTAATTAAACCTTTAGGATTTTTTCCTGGTTGGTGTGGCACTTTCACTTCTTTTGGAAGCATACCTTTTCCACATGTAATTAACCACAAAATAGAAGTTATTCAGTGAATAGTTTCATAGACAAAAGACACAGATATTCCTACTTCAGTTTCTTGTAAGGAAGAAAAAGAAAGGAAAACTTAACTAGGAATATCTGTGTCTCCTGTCTAAACATGGGTAACAATGATTGTGTTTAGTTATTTTTCTCAGACTATTTTTCTATACATCCTACTTCTGTCCAGATGCTTCCTAGCTAAATAAAAATTGAAATGCTTACCTGAGGACTTAACTTCATGAAAAATTGTGTTAATTTTCTACAGTCATTCAATACCTTCAGCAATTTTATTCTGATGAAAAAAATCAATTTAGTAAACAGATGCTGAGACGCTAAAAGACTCAGTTATGCCAGTAGTTGTGGTACACTGCACTCTTTACACTAGAAATAAGTAATTGTTTAGTTTTAATTGTAGCTTTCCTTAACTATGACTATTATTTATTTTTAAGAGAGTTTGCACTATAGAAAATTATGACTAAGCCCATATCTTTTAGCATAAACGTTTTTCCGATTAAAGAGTCTAACACACATACACAGTAAAAAACGAAATTCTTGCCTTCTAGCATTTGCTTTTTGTTGTCAAGAAGTAGCAAATCCAATTACAAGATGTTTGATTCACCGGGTAAATCCTACTGGAACATTTTCGGCTCTGCAGGATACCACTCAGTACTGAAGAACTACTTGTCAGCATAATGATGTAAAGGACCACATTCTGTGATTCACATTTGAAACTGTTTGCCAAATGATTTTCAGGAAGGCACCTTATAAAATGCCCCAAAACTCTCTTCAGTATTTAGATTCCTTTTTTATTATTATTATTTCATAATTATTATTTGCATACCTTAAAACTAATAATGCAATGAATTCACCTTTGCCATTTTTTTTGAGGAGATTTAATTCCTCCAAACATGAAACTCCCCAGGATAAAAAGAAGCTTCAAGATTTCAGTTAAGTAGATGCTTTTTGCTATAATTTGACTTTTTGTTAAACTGGTGGTTTTGGCTTCAGAGTCAATTTTCTTCATAAAATGAGGCAAATCAGAAACACCCTTAACTGAGCTCATTCGGTCTATGTTAATGAGAAATTGGACTGAAATCAGACTCATATGTTTACATTTGAGGAAACATACTAGGACTCATTTGTGAAGTCAATAAATAATCACAAAAACAGTCTCTCACAAGCACTGAAACAAACCATACTGCCACATAAAAAAAAAAAATATTTTTCTTTTTTTTTTTCATTAACTCACTCTGTGTCTGTTTATTAATGAAACACATTAAGGTAAATAAAGCAGGGAATAATTACTTTTAAGAGTATTAAGAGTTTTTATTATAAGCTATAAAATTTGCTCTGATATATAATAGAGTTTAAAGATAAAATTTCAATTCATGGACAGACATCTCTTGCATACATACATACATGCACTCTGTGCACCACCACAGAGGAAGTCAGTTGGAAAAATGCCGAAAGAATGCACTTCCCTCAGAAAGGTTACAACAATATCAGGTAATAAAGGGTAGAATTTGCCTGCCATTTGATAGAGACAACAAACTGAAGAGCATTTGTATCTTTCAGAATAGTGAGAAGTACAGATGGAAAATACCTAATTGAAAACTTGCTAAAAAATTAATATTGTTTCTTGCCTTTTTATTCTCTTAGTCTAGTTTTCAGCTGATGAATCTTCCATCACTTCCTGCAATAAGCAGGAATAATAAAAATAAACAAAATAACCTCATTTTTTGTTCTGCTTAGGTCTCAGTGAGCAAAGGGTCATCTCTCCCTTATTCCTTTTTTTAATATTTCACTGTTCTGCTCCACTACCAAGAATATATCTTATCCTATTTCTTCACTCATTCTATCAATGATGTTAAAGGCTAATATCCTTTTTTTTTTTAATCTGTCTCATATATCAAAGATATATTAATCAAATGCAGTTCCTATTTGATTTCATTAAACTTTGTAAGCATTTTCCAGTCACTGAAGTATTCAGAACAGGATAGGAACAGAGCATTAGGTCATCCAGGCAAAATAAAGGGTGTTGTATAATCAGTTTCATGTAGAATATTTTTAAAAAAGGATTTCTTGTCTTTTATGTTCTGTTTCAAGGTGTGGAATAAAATATTCCAGGTATAGTTCAACAAACCCCATCAGATTTGCAAAAGATGCATATTTTAATTTTTTTTAAATCAAATCATTTTATGAGAGTTATTTAAAAAAAATCTTAAAAGAGGAATGATTTTTCTAGCTGTTGCATCTTCCAACAATTCTTGACTTGAAAGCCATTTCTATAGGATCTGAGTTACTTCAGACCCTTCTGATATTTCTATACTCTAACATAACATCAAAGAATAGTTTCAGTTTAAAAAAAAAAAAAAAAGGAAATTTAAAAATCTAAGTTGCATAGTATCTGGGACCTAGGTTTTGGCACTCTTCATAGTCAAGTTGCCTGTTCTTCCTGTGATATATCAAAGCATAAATTTTGTCCATTACTTTCATGTTTATCCATAAAATGAAGTTCCATTTTTCCACATTTCCAGGGGAAAATACTGTTTATACTTCCATTATCATTCAACATAGTCCTTACCTCAGATCAAATTAAGATCTCCAGAGACATCCTTATGAATTACAAGACTTCTGACTGAAAAATCCATTAATCAGAAAGTCAGGAGCACCACCAGAATTTGTGTTAAAACTTGCCTTTGTAAAATTGTTCAGGTTGTAGTGTGTTGTTGGGTGATTTTAATGTATTATATCTATGTATGAAGTAGCCTTTGAAAAGTTCCTAGCTATTATTTCTGCCTTGAACATCCACAGATACTGCTGGTAGTATGCTGCCTTTTTAACACTTGTTTATCTCAGGTCCTTAAACTCTGGTCATTCTTTAAGTGTATTATATTAATTTAGAGAGGAAAAAAAAAAAAAAAAAAAAGTAGTGAGAGCAGTGGAAAATTGGATTAAAAATCCAACATGTTTAAAGACTTCATGGTAACCCCCAAAATTCAGCTGATACTATTTCAGCTAATTGTTATTGTTAGTTGATAAGACTAACACTCTTGATAGAAGAAAACCAGACTTACTGTTCTCTTTGAAGCTGGTAAAATATTTTGCTTTTTCTCCATATTTTCTGTTCTATGGGAGTTTTTTTATTATTATTTTTTTATTAATTCTTTCAATTTTCAACCAGTTTTTACCTTATTACAACATGATTCTTACTCTTCCTAGCCTACATTGAATCTTTCTCACTGAGAAGCTGAGGCACTGAGGATCCCTCCCCACTTTTTTCCCATTCTTCATTTTAAAAAAAAATCCTGTTTGCATCTAAGATTGATGAGCTACCTACTTATCTATCAGTTCCGTCCCCACTACTCTGACTCATCTGCAATAACAGTTTATTGCATCTTTATCCAAGTTTTTTACCTCTATTTAATCTTCATCTGTCATTATCCCCTCGTTACCTCTGTGAGCTTTTGTTGCTTCTCTGTTCAATGGTATCTCTCAATCAGACCTCTCTGTACAGTTTTCTTTTGATATTTTGCTTCATAGAAACCAATTGTAAAAACATAAATTGTGCTGTATTATATTGTTGAGCCAGGGTCCCTGTGAGACATTCAGAGGGTAATTTTGCCTATTTCAAGAGCACTTATGTGCTTAGAAGTCTTAGCTTTTATATCTCCAGCTGAGCGGACATCCTCAGTACTTTATGAATTACCAGAGTCAAAATGCACAATCATACTCAACATTTTAAAACTTCATCAACTACCTTTTTCTTTCACTCAAAGAAGCTTCTTAACCCAAAAAGAAAGTGGAGGAAAGAGGCAGAAATAGGAGGAGTTCACACTAAGAGTAAATCCTGGCTAGGGTGACTTTAATAGGCTAGGAATCATGATAAGTGTTAAGTGACAAGAAGTGACAGGCTAGGAGAGCCTGGTGTTTAAAATGCACGACTAGATTTTCATGCACTCATTAGGAAAGAAAGAAACGAGACATGGAGTCAGCCCTGAATTGGAAAGAAGTGCCAAGTGTGTTGTGCCAGGGGCTTTTCATTCCATGGGAGACATTCACAGGATTAATTGACTCCTGGTCTGTGCACACTGCTGTACAGCAGAGCTGTGGAAACCAGCCAGCAAGTCTTTTGCACATTTCGATTTTCTCCTCAACTTTAAGAGTCAGACTTACCTAAAATCTATAGGTATAGACAGTTTAGCCTAATTGAAATTGCTCAGGAATATTACTTCTTGAATGGTTCTGTGTCCTTTCAAGTGATATCTGTAGGAGCTGCAGAAATTCAATACAAGAGCCCCATGTCTGGTAGAAAGCAGCAGAGCACTCTGTTAAGTACTCACCTAGTTGTTTCCAAAGAATATAAAAAACACCAAAGGCTGATATTGGTGCTGTGACATCAGTGCAGTGTGTTGCATGGTCAAAGTAGTTTCTCCAAAACAGAGGCAGCAAAATAATAGATTAAGAAAATTATATCAGTTACTACTATCAGACCTCGATGGTGACATGGCACAACACATAATACCAAAAGAAGTTTTGCAGTCGAGAAAGAGGCAGATTTATGGAAGGCAGAAGTAGTCTGAGGAGATTTCAAAGATCCATGAAGAACTGTGTTGACAATCAGGAAACAGAAAGCTTGAGAGTTGAACCAAGGAAGAAACATGAGACCTTTGCAAATAACAAACTTATCCACAGATGATGCATGTTTGAAGAGATAACAGCTCCAGAAGTTCTGTGGGTTTGTTTTAGATAAGAATGTGTAAAGCTGAACTATTAATTTCCTGAATAGATTTTCTGAATAAGGAAACAAAATAACAGGGTGAAGAGTGAAAGAACTAAAACCAAAACCAAACAACAACAAACTAAATTGAATTTAAAAGTATATTATGGGCAAAATTTCCTTTCTACAACTAATTTAATACCATTATCTGTATTAATTTTCTTAAATAGAACCAACCATATAATTGCCAATGTTTCAGTTTGGAAACTCACCTATAAAAATTAGAGACTTACAGTGTTTAGTTGGCAAAATATGACCAGGACTAATTCTTTCATCACCATTTCAATACATTTTGTTGCTAGTTTTATCTGTAACTTTTATATGTCTCTGTAAATTCAGCTGGCAACTCATAGACAACAGCAGGAAAAGCAAGCATGGATTGTATTCCCCATCCCTCACTGCATTAATTACTATGTTTGTGAGAAGAGTCGGGGGTGGGAGTTTCCTCTATAAAGTAGTATTTTAAGAAAATCCCAGGATTGGAGATAGGTCTATATTTTTGTGAAATTGATGCACAAGGCTTTAGGTACTTCTTTCAAATTTCATCCCTTTACAGTGGCTCACAAAAATTGATGCTCAAGGCTTTAGGTACTTATTTCAAATTTCATCCCTTTACAGTGGCTCACAAAAATTTGTAGTGAAGAAATAGGGCTTTGAAGTCCACTGAAATGAGTGGTACTTTTAAAACTACTTCTTGGCCTTGGATCTGGCCATTGGCATACTTGTTTTGTAGACATTTCTTTTCCTTCATCAAGCTTGAGAGCATTCTCTGGTTTTTATGCAGCTGAGTGGATAATTTCAATGCATATAAACATATGAATATGTATGAGCTCTTATGAGCTCTTGAAGATGCCATGGTTCACTAAATCAGATTGTTTAAATTTGCCCCAACCACGTAAGTTTTTCCAAAAGAAATTACTGAAATAGGTTTCTATGGATATCTCAGTTATTTAAAGCTCATTTCGTCCACATAATTCCCTTTTTACAGGAGTCTTTCAGAGTTTCTGACTTTAATTCATTGCAAGCCAGCTGAAACTGGGAAGTCCATAAAGTTGCCATAGTAACTGAATGGACAAAGGCTTAATTCACTAGTTTATATAAGCCAGAACTCATATCCTGCAGATAGTAATGGTCTTAAATTATTTAGGTCTATAAAGTCCACTATTAATGGATTATATATATATTTAATAAATAGGTGTCAGTTCCTTAGTTAGTGAAAAATGGTCTTTGATTGCCCCATGCTGTCTCAAAAGTAGTTGTATGTTGGGTAGTAAGCCAAAGCCAATCAAAAAGTCAAGGGGAATGAAAAGGAACAAGAAACCAGCATATGGTAACATCTTTCCATCTTAAGAGAGGATATGAATTATGTTATTTATTTATTAAGAGTTTATTTTTTAAAAATCCCAACACTGAGCTGTTAAACTCCACAAAGTCAATGTGGATTTAACAGTAAAGAGTACAGCACATTTTGGAATTTGCAATCTAATGAAAACAACGGGACAGAACTCAATTGTTATTGCTCCCAGCCCATGGACAGAATTTGCAGTGACACTGCTCAGGTAACAAGATAGATGTGGAAAAGCAAGACTCAAGGAGAAATCTCTTGAAGAATGTTATGAATCACCTCATTTTGTCATCGGCAGCATGATTTATTTAGGGGCACTGCATTCTTTTGGATTAAAAAAAGTGTGACATAGCCAATGGTTATGCTGGGTGGTATCAATATGGATGTCCCAAAATTAAGCAATTATATATATATATATATATATATATATATATATATATATATATATTGCTCAGTTCAGACAATTCCCCACTTCTCAACTTCTTGTTCATGAACCAAAAGTCTTTTACTTTGAATTGATTTGAGATTATCCACTAACTTTGAGAACAATAACAATAACTTTTTCTGTCTGCTTGACTTTGCCTTCTTTCCCCACACTTTCTGCTTTATGCAACATTTAGCAATTGGGCAGATTAAAATCGTAAAGCAGGCCTGCTGCACTGCAACTTTCCTATACAGCATTGGTAAATATTATAATAATCATAAACATTCTTTGGGAACTTTGTACTAGTAAATGGATTGGGACACTTTCATCATCAAATCTACCTATAATTTCAATATCTTAGAGAACAATTCTATATAATTTAATTCCCTAGATTAATGAATTCTATAGCTCTTTTTCATGATATTCCTGAGTACATCAGTTATTCATTTTAATCCTGCAAGCATGAAGAGAACAGCCCAGGTGGGAATTGCCGCTACAGCTTTATTGTATTTTATGTTGATTTCATTCTTTTCTTGCATTTTAATTCTACTGCCAGTTTTCAGCAAGATATTGAAACTAAAAGTTTCCCCTGCACATTTAATTCAAAGAGCAGATTGACACCTATATTTCTCCCTGGATGGGATTCCACTGCACATCAGGCGATCAGACTTTATAACTAGATTTGTATTTTGTGTCATGCCAGCCATGTCCTATCATTCCAGGTGGTTTAGGTCCTTTTATAGATTCTTGCCCAGGATGTATAAATACTGGATAAATGGCATGAGGCAATAGGATGTGGAAAACCATTCAGAGAAATAAAAAGCAGATTGTTAACAAAAGTGAATGAAAACAGGGAATAGTTAGATACTCCACTATCATAAATTTATTTTGTTGTCACATGCAACAATATAAGGGTTGGTGTGGTTTGTGATTTTAGGTATGTTTTGCTTTGTCCAGGAGCCTCTCATGAGCTGTGAAATAGCATAGGTTGCTGCCTTAATGACAGGTTTACTCTTGTCTCCCTTCTCCAATCTCCGTTACTGTTCAGCACATTTTGACTTTTTAGAGATCTCTTATGGAAAATGTTTTTTTATAAGATGTTCTATAATTCAGGATTTATGATATAAAATTTACTTGTAAGGGTTTTTTTCACACACATACACACACACACACAAAAGGCTGTTACACAGCATACAAAATTTGTATTGTGTGTGTTACAGCCTATGTAGCTTTTAACTTTAAAGAACATATCTGTCTGTAAATCAGTGCTTAAATCACAGAAATATATTTAACTGCTTTCACAAAGGACATCACCTACCAGTGTGATGAGTGGAAGGGTATTTTCTTATGCAAGGTGTTTGTAAAATACAGAGATGTTCTCAACTACCTTGGGTTGAAACTTCATTCAGTAGTGCATCGTATTTCCACTGGTGCTTTGCTTCACTAGTGCTTTGTTTAAAAAAAAAAAAAAGCCTAAATTTAAAGTATTTAGACAACCGGCTGAAAATTTATGTAGAGACAAACTGGGAGTACTCTGTGGTCTCACTGTTTTGCCGTAGAGAAAGATGTACAAAAGAGCACTAAAAATATTTTATTCCTGAGTTCTTGCTGTTATTACCACCAACTGTCAGCCAGGAAAGTAAATTCTGTACATTTCCCTTCTTATTTTCCTTCAAATTACTTTTGTGACCTCACTGCCCTTAACTGAAATATGACTCAAAATGTACGTTGCTAATGCTGATTATGCTATTGTACTATTACACCCTTGCAGCCATGCAGGAACAAAGGAGTAGAAATGGGATACAGTATTGGCGTGGTGCAATGAAATCTTAGGCACGGCACAGAAATTCCCCTCTCTGGGAAGGGGCCAGTGTTGTTATACATGTTAAGACCAGTGGCATAGCAATGTGAAAACAAAAAAAAAATCCCAACTGGATAGGAAGTATGATTATCCTAACCAATAAATAAAAGTGTTTCAAGCTTTCTTAGTAGAGCATGACAATAAGCTCTACTCTGTAGAGTAACCAATAAATCTAATGTGCTGACTGTACTCACTGCTGAAGTAGTCCTAAGAAAGGTTAGGTAAAACTGAAGGAAACAAATGTATGAAACATTCACTTACAACCTCCAAAAGAAAAGAGGTGGTACGTCAGCTGGAACAGGGAGTAGGTAAGGTATTTTAGAGCTTCTGAATTTGTCTTTTGGGATGTCTTGCCATTTTCTCTACCTGGTATCAGGTGAGTTTTACAGAATGTACACAGTAATATTTAAAATAAATAAAAATAAAAATAAAACAAACAAACAAACATCTGCAAGTGTCTTGAAAAAAAAAATTACCTTGAAGAAACAGTTGAACTCTGAGATGTTTCAAAGTTGAAAAATTCCAAGCTGATCAAATTCTCTAAAATGCTTCAAAGGAGTATCTTTCTCTGTTAAAGAGAATCAATCAGAAGGAAAAAAATACCTAGTTATCTCATACAAATCCAATTAGTTCATACAAAGAGGAAAATCAGGCATTTTTATCTGTGGATCACACCACTTGATGTTGTTTTTTTGAATATTGATATCAGACTGAATGCTGAACTATTTGCAGCTAGGATCAAAATCAGGCTTTGTGAAAAGACAATCTTAATGCAAAGCATGATCTATTATGAGGATCGCTGTAATTAGGTCTATTCGGATTTACAACACCATCTTTGTAGAAACAGCAACTGATTCAGTATACAGGCCACATAATTAATCTACAAAGAAAGCACTTCACCTTGAATTCACTTCCATTGGCTCGTCTTAGAATATCGTTCTGTAAAAAAAAAAAAAAAAAAAAAAAATCAGTTCTTTTTGTGCTAAGTGGTAAATGAACTGTAAGAAGTCCCCTTTTACCCCCTCAGAAGCATGCCTTCCTCCTCTGCAATCCTCTTACAGGATAGTTTGTAGTTTATAGCTTATAGATTAACCTAAGCTTTTCCAGTAACGCCATGACTTTAGGCTGCCTTTTTTCTCTCTTCTGACACCAGCTACTTTTGTTACCCCTGGTCAGCCCCTGTTGTTGTTTGAACACAGAAATCATGTGCTATGAACTGAACAAACTGGGGGGCATGAGGGGGAGTAAAGAAGAGGTTTCTGCCAAGTTATTTACTACTTGTACAATAAAGGAGAAGGTTTGAAGAGAGAAAATGCCTGATAGGTAGGAGAGTGACTGGGTTGCTTACAGAATGTTTATGACTTCAGCTCCTTAGTAAGGATGGTACTGTTTCTTTTCAAGGTTAAGGCTAATCTCTTCATGTTGCAGGGTTTTTTCTTGTATAGTGTTCAGTCTGTTGAGCACCTTAATACAATATCAAAGAACTACTACCAACCTCATCACATCTAAATCCACATGCTTGTTCCTTTTTAGAATGCTTAGACAGTATCTCCAAAACAATGGGGGTTTTCTGTGTAGGAAGCATAGGGATGAAAAGAAGTGAAAGAAAATTAGCATTTCAAGATAATGCCTTTTGATAAGATTTTAGCACAAATTTGTAACTGATACATAAATATCACAAAGATTTTCTCAATACAAGAACCAGTGCAACATAGAAAGGATTTGAAGCTTAATCACTTTACCCATCTGAAAATCAAGATTCTTCCTTGCTTTCTCACTCTTTACAGAAAGAGGTCTTTGATTGGGTTGAGTTTAATGGAGTAAATAGAACTCCATAGATTTTGCCTAAGGTTATCAGCAAATGGCAAATTAATCTCAAAATGTGGTAAAAGATTCACATGCTGTAATCGTAACCTGCAAGAAGGTTACAACAGAAAGATGTTATAATTTATATTTTTTTCTTTATTACAGATTTAGAAATGGGAGAGTTATAGGGCATTATGAATACTGGAAAACAAAACATAAAGGAAATACATACACAGTTACTTCATTTTTAGAAGTATTACAGAAGTTCAAAGTGTAAAGTAATTTCCAGCACTAAAAAGGATGGGGTTTTAGCACTCCGTTAGTATCATTAGTGGACTATTGCTGTACAGCGAGGTTGTGGCCTTGTACATGATCAAAAAACAACCCAAACCTTCATTTGCAAATTAAGGAGCTTATATGTGATTTAATGAACATGCTATCAAATAATTTCCTTTTTTTTAATGTATGTTGTTTATTTTTTAAATAAATTGTAAATAGTGGTGAACGCACAGACCTTCATGTAAACTTACCAATATGTATCTATACCTAGCTATCAGATGGAGAAGTCTTGAACATCTAAAGCAATTACTGTTGAGGTATGCCCACTAAAAATCTTTACATCATTGTGACTTCATTGTGAATGAAACTTTTTTAAAAAAGAAAAATTTGTTTCTGTGACATTTTATGACCATTGCTTATGAATATGTTGGTGTTTAAAAATTGAAATGGTGGATTTTGCATGTGAAAACCATACAGTTTAGCATTTTAGTTTTTCAAAACTCGAAAAGTGTTGGTTTTTTCTTTAAATCATTTCCTGTCTTGAGAGATGTATGTGCAAATATAGAATTTTAAATTTGAATTTTAAAATTTATTTTTAACGAATTGTGAACATGATACAATACAGGGCAAGACTGAACAGGTTGATACTAATAACCCTCCTGTGATTTGTCAGCAGTGCAGCTGCAACCTCATGCGTTTGTGGTGTGAGTGGCAGCAGGGCCGGGCTGGCTCAGCATCCCCCAGTTACCTCCTTCCCCCAGCCTCGGGAGGCAGCAAGCCATCAGCATTGCTGAGGCTGTCACCTCCCTTGCATCAAGGAATCGATGTGTCTGACGGGCAAATTCTTTACATTGTGTTTTACACAGATGAACTTGCCACCACTTGACAGACTTCCAACCTTTTACACCTATTAAGGGAGGAAACAATAATGCTGTCCTCTTCTCTCTAGGGTTTTCTGTATGCTACCTCTGACTGTGTCCTAAATTAATCAAGAAATCAATTTGCAGCCTCTCTGCTCAGTTAAATCAAACTTATTCACAGTTTCTGCTGAGTAAAAAACATCCAGGGCTTATACACAGGTACCTACTGTCACTTTGACAAGATGAATCAGAGCCTTGGACAAAGTTACAATGTTCAAAATGTTTAATTTTCCTCTTTTTTCCTCTTCCTTTTTTAGCTTTACGTGTTGCTTTTTCACTATTTTAATACATTACCTTTACAAATACTAATTTTGTGAATTAATCTATTCCTAGAATCATTGCTTGCTAAATACAACTGCTAAATGAGGTAGAAAAAATAATGTTATTACCAGAAGAACAGAACATAATACAGTAAAAAGTTCCTTTTTATTGAAAAATCATGATTACAACATGAAATATTAGAGTGTTTATTAGGGACTTGTAGATATTATAGGCCTGCTAATAACCTAAGGGTTTAATTTTTTTCCACGTCTGTGAATGATTATTCTTTATGGCACAGATAGAATTTTTGTTTTAATAGTACAAAGCCTAAGGCTCACATGTTTTCTTAAAGCTGCAGTTATTAATTAAAGCATCTGAAAGTTAAAGACCTAGTGTAATGTGCCTGTGCAGGCCTCTTCAATAGTCGATGGAAAGAGAAAGGCATCTGAGTTTTACTGCTTTGTAAGAAACATAACTAACATATGTAATCTAAATCACCCTCTTTCTGTCCAGAGAGGATTTGGACAGTTAACCTCAGCTAATAAACAGGCCAGATGAACTGCATTCTTAATCTTATTGCCATCCCCACAGAAATATCTTATTTTTGAGAAAGTTCTTTCACTTCTGAGTTCATCTTCATATTAGTGAAGATCAAGATACGTCTTATTAAATATGTTAGCACCGATTTACACATAGGTGTATAGCTCAAAGTTCCTCTGTTAGATATATTTTTCATTTTAAGTAGAGATAGACGATACCAGTAAAGGAATTCAGACTGAAACAAAGATGTTTCACAGATTAACTATCTTAAAATAATGTTTGAAATTCACATAAAACACACTATTTATCTTCTTGGAACTATTTTGAATTAGAATATAAGTACTTTATAGAAACCATTTGTCTCTAGATTGGACTAGAGGAATAATATTATCCAATGGAGTTGACATTTCTTCATGTTTTCCAGTATATTAAAAAAAAAAAATCTTTATGAAATTTTTTCTCACACATTTTGAATCCCTGCTTAACACAGCTGATTACCAGAATGCTTTTCCTCCATATGATTACTGTGATCGATATGATCATAATGTCATACTATTATGGTATACTATCATATCCAAATAATAATTACTATGGCATAGTGCAGAAAGAAACGTGTTTCTTTTGAAAGTGAAAAAAAAATCAAAGCAAAGCTAAGTTTTCTTTATTTCCTTAATTTATAGTTTTTGGTGATTTTGTCGCATACATATTAAACCTTTCACATTTTTCATGCATTACACAGGTGAATACAATTTCAGTCTTTTACTGACATCAGTTCACTCTGCAATGGGTTTTGCTATGTGAGCCTGTAGGCTCATCTCGCTTCCCTGGTTTAGATATAATGAGCATTGCTCTAACATACCCAGATTTAAAAAACAGAAAGCCTACACACAGTTAAAAATTCCTAGAAGTCTAAAGTTGCTGTCAGTCAGTAGGAAGGCCACTGAATTTGTTCCAACAGAGTTTATCTTCAGAATTCCTCCTGAAATAGTATACTTTTTACTGTTTCCCTGATATTTATGGTTAATACTCGGGACTACAGTCTATCATTTTTATGATGCAGCACTTTTTGCTGTGCTGCCTTGTTTTCATTTGAAACAAAATGGACTTAATCAGTTTATAGTAGCTCAGACTTAAACAGTATTTCTTCACTTGGAAATCAGCTTTTATTCTGGAGAAGCTATCTATCAGGGATAGAAAAAGGAAAAAAAAAAAAAAAAAGAACAAAAAAAAGGCAAACCACAGAACAAAACCCCCAATGGATAGAAAAGTAAAAATCCATTATTCATGACAACTTACCAGTTATTCACATTTTTGAATTTATATTTCCAGTTTCTATAATATATCTAGAAAATGTCATTATACATTCATATTTCAGACTTTCTTTGAATGCTTCATATGTGCAACAAACTCGTGCTATTATGCACTATATTTGGGTGTAAATTCTTGCTTTAAATTTTCTTTTCTTCTGAGCCGATAGTTTCGTTTGTGGGAAATAACCATTACCTACTTGGAAAAACATTTTTTTTTTTTTTTTAATGTAGCTTAATTCTTGGGTTTCGTTTTAAGGACTCCGTGTAATAGGAACTTTTTGTTTGGTTTTGTTAATGCTGAGCTGCTAAGAACAGGCAGTTACTTGTCTGGGTCGTTCAGGTGGTGGTGGTGGAACTACCTACCTCTGCCCACCAAGAGAGGATGCTTCAGGATCTGGCCTTGGATTAGTACCTAAAGGGGGGGCTCAGGCTCCTAGCAGTGCTGCTCTATGTTAGCTGCTCCTACTGATGTATCTCTTGAGAAACTTGGTACCTGTCCATATGTGCATGGTTGGGCCTGGCAGTGCTAGGATGTGAACCCCACTCCACAGGGGAGCAGCCCTGTCACCAGAAAGAGCAAAGCACCTCAGCCACCATCAGCCTCCCCATGGCTGTGGGAGCAAGCCCACAGGGGCTTGGCCACAGCCACAGCCATGTCCATGGGCTGGTGCAGGGTGTTGAGGAGATTTGGGCAGGGGATCCCAGGCAGATATTGCCTATGGAACCAGTAACTGATGGGGTTGGGGTCACTCAGGGAGAGTCCCCAGAGGTACATGGAGGAGAGACTCCAGGGGTATGTGAGGGGAGAAATTATTTGGGTAGATGTGGAAGGACTCTAAGAAGGAACCAGAGAGACCCCAGGGACCCCCACGGCGCCACGCCAGGCTGTGCACCACATGGTAGGGACTGCTGTGCTGAGCTGCCTGGTCTTCCTCCTGGAGGCCACCATGTCTGCACACACACACACCTACCCCCCAGATCAAGGGAGTAGTATCACTTGTAAAACTTATAGTTTTTTTCAAAATGCTCAGGCATCTGAGTCCATTCAGTCTCTACACTGTCAAATTGTCTTTGATTCTAGGCTCTGTTTTCCCTCAATCTTTAAGTGGAAAAAAAAATCTTTTCATAAGTTGATCACTTGAAAAAATAGCTGAGATAAAGAAATGAGTAGAATAATATTACATGTTAGGCACAAGAAAATGGGTCTAATTTTGTAACATTTGCACACTCTTCAAAGTGCATATATGAAAAGCTGAGCAATCAGCACAGTTTATCTCTATGTGACATTTCCAAATGCTATTTATACATTTCATGGGTCAGTCTTTTATGAAAATAGCAGTGTATGCCAGCTATCTAATGATCTGGCATTTGAAACCAATTCAATTTATATGTTAAAATTGATGTTAGGGGAAAACCAATACACTTACCACATTTTCATTCTGTAAGTCTGGCTGTCATCTTAATTTGTCTGGAAACGTCTTTTTATTTTTCAGGGGTATCTCATGGGATATAAAGTAGTATAAATCATTCTAGCTCATCTACCACTGGAAATTACCGTCAAGGGTAAATTTTGGTCCAGCCTATATATATCACAGTGATACATAAAAGCAGCACCAGCAATGCCCTTAATATTCTCCAACAGCCGTCTGCATCTCATGGAGAAAAGCAGAGTGAGAGATCAGCTGTCTGAAGATGAACAGGGCAGTAACTGAAACTAACACTATTTCCAATTTGTTTGCAAAGATGTGGGGGAGTGTAGTTTGCACTGTATTGGCACATGTCCTCCTCTCCCTTCATTCTTTCCCTCAAGTTTTCTGCAAGCTCCATGGGAAGCTGAGACACCTGTGAAGGGTGTCATGAGCATGACCCATTGTCATGGCTCATGGACCCTTAGACAATGGTGTCTTTTTGTGTTCTTCACTGAAGGATGAAAAAGAGGAGGAATTTGCATGATTTGGAGAAAAATTATCCTATTTCATATCGCCTCAAATGTCATGGATTATCAAAAGGTAACCAAAGTTAGGACTAATAGCCTGTGTCCATCTTCTCAAAAATACATGCAAATACATCAAGATGCCACGGAGCTTCTGTAGCAGTTTGCACATTCATACTCCTTATGCCAGTATGTAACACAGAGCATGGTTTTGTGTATGGTGATGTGTACTTCTACGACCTTTTTCAATAAATTTCAAAAAATATGCGGAGATCATTTAGAGTATTTTGTATTATACAAATTCTTACATCTTGCTGTGTTATGATTTTCTCAGCTTTTATTTATGAAGTTTGTTGTCAGTTGGGTTTTTTTGTGTTTTTTTGTTTTGTGCTGGGCTTTTTTGTTTGTTTGCGGTTTTGTTTGTTTGTTTGTTTAATTTCAGAGTGTTTCAAATCATCCAGGAATCACAGACTAATGATTTTACAAAGATTCATATATCCTTGGGGTTTGGCTCCTCTGTTTAGCCACCATGGATAAAACTCTTAGGAAGTGAGCTCTGTTCACTTGATGTGGTTCATCCAGTGTACCACAATCTGTTTACAAAGCGATATAAGACATAGCTCCTCATTTCACCTCCTGACAAATTCTAGTTTGGATATTGAGATGTCATTTAACAATTTCAAATTGTTAAAGAGACACTAAATAAATACAGTTTTCTTTGCAAAGTCTTTTCAATTTTCTTTGCAAAGTCTTTTGATCCTTTTTTTTTTGGTTGTTTGTTTTTTGGGGGGGGGTTTGTGTTGGTTTTTTTTTTTTTTTTTTTTTTTTCTTTTCTGGCCAGTTTTGACAGATAGCATTATCTCACTTCAATTTATGAACACAGGATGGAAAAATTTACCATGTTGCCATGTAAATTGTTTCCATATAATCACCATTCTGAAAAGGTTCCCTACAGGGAAAGGAGTGTGTAACTATAGTGTCTTCACCATTTTCCAAACATTGTCTCTTTAAATCCATTTTAATTTTGGTAATCTCTGTATTTAAAGATAAGTCATCAGTTTGTCTACACCATCAGAATGTTAATAATGAGGAGCCACAAACCTTTATGTTGCATATAATAGATGCAATGCATAGAATGAGGGCAAGGTATTTTAGATATTGATTAATATAACAACAAAATATAATATTGCTTAATGTAGTTGTAAAAGCAGCCTTAAACAGATTTTTTCAAACAAAATAAAACTTCAAGAACTTTAATTGTTATTTTATTCATCCATATTATTTTTCACTGACTGTCTTAAAGATCTGTAAAATACTAAAAAAGGGTTTACTGTGCAGAGAGATTTTATCCTAGCTATGTTTGAATCAGAATAAATACATAAAGACAGTGCTCAGTCACAGTGAATTCTGTTATTCATTTGTTATTTATGGTTTACAATTTGCTTTACTAGAATGTGTTTTGGCTTCCAATGTGTCATAATTCCATAAAAAAAGTAAACCAGGAAAATGTTAAGTGACACCTTATACTTCCTGTAATGTTTAGTTAGCAATTTTAAGGTTGCAACAACTGTCACTCATAAATTTGGGGTGGGTGGGGGTGGGAGTTGGGAAGTGCTAGTGCAAAGTAACCCACAAAGTTTGTCCTCCACAAATCTAACATTGCATCAGAATATGTAAACTTTAGAGTTCTTCTTTAAGAGAATCTTAGTAATCTTAGTTCAGGTATTATCATATTTTTTAGTTCCAGTACTGTATTTATAGACGCAAAGCTTTTACTGAGGTTTTATTTCTTTCTTTTCTTTTTTTTTTTTTCCCTAGTTGAATATCTTTAATGTTGTTGTTTACTTGAATGTTTATAATGTTGTTGTCTCAATAGGAATTTGATTTAACAGGTAGGTCAGTGGCCTAAGAATGAGGGATTCTAATGTAATATTACCTTCCATTTACAAGGTTTTCGCTATGTTTGTGTCCCTGATAGAAAGCCTGGGAGTAATGTCCTTTTGCAAACATTTTTAACAGTTGCAGCCTCATTAGCAATATCAATTGCAATTCCTTTAATGCTACAGGCAATGCAGCTGTGGAGAAGATACCTGGATCTGTGTATCCAAAGCACATTTATGTTTCCATGCGGTCTTGTTGACATTGCTCCATCCTCATTGACTTCCTCTGTAATGGATATGTGCCTTGCCTACTTAGCAGGGTCTGGAATGAAACGTCCCACAATACTCAGGGTAGCTGAGGCCACCATACACACTCTGTCCTCTCGTTTTATTCATCTTAAGAAACAAGCATTTTACTGGGTTAAGGAGATTGGAAGGATGGGTAAGGAAGACATTCTGTTATACCTTTTTTCCTTCAAAATGTAGTCTCAAAAGGGAAGACAGTTGAAATGGAGAAAAAATTAAGGGACCATGTTGGAACTCATTTCTACTGTCTGTGTTAGAAATCAAGACTTTCGGTGACTTGTAAAGTAGAATGAGAATAAGGGTTTTCACCTACAAAAGAACTAATACATTAATTCAGTATTATCTATTGTATTGTTAGGTCTGTTAGCAAAATTACCTTTTTTAAATTAAACTGATATAAGAAATAGCCAAATCTTTCTGATTAAGCCAAATAAGGAGTTTCCAAGTATATTTATAGTAAACATGATGCAAAGATTACACAATGGAAATTTCAACCCAAGCACTTATAAAGTATCAAAGCAAATAAAACAAAAGACAATGATGAAAAGGAGCAGGTAGCTTGAACCATGGCATCAATAAAATCTGCCTGTATAGCATATCACATACTGCTTCCTGATTTCAGTATCAAAATGTGTTGATTATTTCTGATATTTACTTTTTGTTGGTAATTGTAAATCATTCTGAAACAGGGAGGCAACATGTTGAGTTAATTTTGAAAATAGTCTATATTTTAGCAGTTCTGAATGTAAAATGTGTATTTTTTATAAATTATCTAATACTAAGTTAAAATATTTCAGTTTTGTTCTAAAAATGCATGGCTTTCCATAGTAGACTTGTAGTTTTGTTCTTTGGTTTTAAGCCACTTTTCTTATTCTGTGGTCAAGTCCCTCTTTCTTCCTCCCTCCTTTACCTAAAAAATAATTCCAAGTATGGATTTTCATTGTCTGCTAGCTCTTACACCAATGCATTTTTCATTTTAAAAGTGTAGAAATTCTGAACTCCAGACACAGCCCTATATTTACTTTATGTGAGTGCTTAGTTCAACACTTCTAACAGGAAAATGTTGAACATCAAAATGTATCATTGTGACTCCTATAACTGAGTCCACAGATCAGTTTTTGCACCTCACCACAAATATATTTTTTATAAATTAAAAGCGGTTTATCTGGAGTGCTTTTTCAACCACAACCAATTCTAAATTACAATCTATTAAAAAATAATGACATAATCCAAAAGCCATGAAATTCCTACCAGTTTCATACCAAAATGATTTCTAGAAATGGACAAGCTGACAGACATTCAGCATTTGAATAACTAATCAAGAGCTACTAAATATCTCTGCGCTGTATTCTACTGGATGTTTCTTGACTGTAGTGTAATTGGGGAGTTAGAACATGAAAAATAAATCGTAGCTATACAATTCTAATAGAAGATTTGTGAAAGAAACATGAAATACAAATATTTTGATAGCATATATACTGCATTGCTGTATGAATATCTTATTTATTAACAAATCACCATTTCACATCTGAGATCCAATAAAAGTAGAAGCATTCCTTTTTTTTCATCTGAAAGATTTTCAGTTGCTAGGTGTGGGTTTATAAAGATAGTTGGTCATAGAAATGTGAATGTAAAGTTAAGAAAAGGTGGGGTTTTTTTAAGAGAGTATTATTGCTACGGTAGAATGGAGAAATACAAGGAGTATTTCTAAGTGTTCCTGTAAAAAAAAAGAGACTTTTCAGTCTTCTTGACATTGCTCTCAAAGACTTGTAAGCACATTTTAATGACAATTACTTGCATGAGTGTAGATGAAGCAATTGCAAGCAATCTGTCAGAGGTGGGGGTCTTGCAAAAACAGATTCATAATCAGCATGAATATTTTAATGTGCAAGTTGAACACAAAACAGACATAGTAAGTATGATAAATCCAACTTAGAAAGTTGAATTTCTACAGCTATAAAAGTTAGTCATTGGACTCAGAGGAAACAACAAAGGCACGTTTCTTCTCTTAGAGATTTTGAGTGACTGGGGTTTTTCTTTGCCTGTTGTGGTTTTTGCACTGGAAACACCCAGCTAAATGTTTAAAATTTTATTTTTGAAGGTGGTAAAAAAGAAAGATAGAGATCTTACCTGTGTAACCTCAGGGCCTTCAAGGTTTCAAGAAATAGGTATCGTAAAAGTTGAATTAAACATCTGATGCAAAGAAGTAAGCAGTTTTTTTGTACTTCACAGAACCTCCGAAAGCTTTAGGAGTTACAGCTTCCTGCCAGTGTAAGTCACTTCTGCTTTTAGGTTTGAAAACTCACAGTATGACACTGCTTATTGCATGCTATTTTGGGTGCCCTGAGTAAAACTATGAACACAGGCACTTTTGTGCAAAACATCATAAGGCCTCTCTGATGTTCATTCAGAGTTCAGAATTAAAATGCGGGAGGCTCCAGCAAGCAAAATACAAGCTGATTTTCTTTTTCCTAGTGGAAAAATAAAGTACTCCCTGGCAAGTAACCAAGGTGGTGGGAAGGTAATTCATTTTGTGAGAGAGTATTTTGCAAGTGAAAGGGATATGCCCTCTGTTTAGAGATTAGTCAGAGAAACAAGTGATCAATTTAGAGTAGTTACAAAAGTTAGTCAGAGTTTCTACAGTCTGGGTTTTGCCCTCCAGCCTTCCCCCTGCCCCCAATTTAGTTTTAAGAATCATAAAATCTTCATACTGAGGGGGAAAAAAACCCCTAACACATGCCGAAGATAGCGGCTTCTGTCTTTACATATTTTGGGATACATTAAATAAATTCTTTACAACTCTTGCAACTGTCTATAACAGTTTATTTTTGTCTACTAGCTAATGTTTGAAAAATATAATGAACATAATCATAAAAAAAAACCAAGAAAACAACCCTCAAAACCTTGTGGAAAAATTATGCAACAGGTTATATTTTTTTCATAGAATTAAGTTTTATCTTAAGTCAGTTTAGAAATTTGTAAACAATAACTCAATTATTCCTTGTCCATTCCTTGTGCTTTCAAAAAGAAAAAAGGATATATTGGCAATAAACAAGAACTATGGATTACAGTAACATTTCTGTAATTATTATGAAGACATTTATGGTGAGATAATCTGGAGCTACATCAGTTTTAGCTCCAGGCCAAGAAGACTTCTGAGAAGTCCTAAATGGTAAAACAACAAATATGACATTTTGTCAATGTATTCTGTTAAGGATAAAACTAAAACAAACAACAACAACAAAAAAAAACACCCAAAAACCTTCTAAAACCATTTTAAATTTTCCATTCTAAAATTAGTAGCTCTAAGGAATAAATATGTTAGATTTTTTTTTTTTGTCCCAAAATTGCGTCTGTCAGGCAGAAATTTTTGATATCTCGAGAAAAGTTACCTCTCCCTCTTCCTTCTTCCCCATCCAATCTAGGAAAATTTAGCAACTGTTTCTATGTAGAAATTGAAAAACTCTTATCTGTACTGTTATCATGTATTTTTAACATATTTTCTTCTGGAAAAGAAGGAAAGTAAATTGTGACCAGCCCTGTAGAACTGCCTTAGAATTTCAGGAATCTCATGGCCAGAAGACAAAAGATTGTGAACAAGGAAAGGTGATTCTTCAGTATATGTAATACTACAAGAAGACATGACTATAGTGCTGCCAAGTCAGAGAAGAAAGCAGAGCAGAGCACTGTCTGCAAAGGAAGCGCTTCTGGTTGGTCCATATGTGAGCTCTGGTACCTTGGCTAACACCAAGTCACTGTTTACTTTATTCATGTCTAGATGTCAGGGGCAAATCAGCTGGTTCCAAATAAATACAAGCCCCTCTAGTATCACAGACCTTAAATCTCGAAATGAATGGGCTTGAAATGACACAAGGAAAACTGTCCATCCATTATGTCCATCTTGACACAATTAGAAAGTCTACTCTATAAATTATTGTGTACACTATCTGGGCAGCTGGATTTTTGTGAGAATATTCAGAATTACTTCTCAGCATTTTGAGAATGATCTCCTGACAACTTCTTGAGGACTATCTCCTCCTAACTACTTCAGTATAAGTAATACAGTTTCTGTATCAGGCTGAAAATGAACACAAAATTCATCAAATTATATACAGTTTTATCATTAAGTAGATAGACTGGCTAATAATTTTTTCTCAAACCAGAGCAAACATCATAATATTATACAGCTTAAGGTTCTTTGAGAAGACTGTATTCTTAGTATTTATGAAGTTAGGTATTAAAAACAATCTGACAAAGTTTTCTTTCTGGTGCTCTTACCTCAAGCATTTTTGCCTGTGCTAGGTAAAATTTGATTTCTTTGTCTAAAGCTTGATGTTAGATTTGAGTCAAGGTATCAATATAAACTAAAATAACATTTTCATATCTTCTACAATTTTTATCATGGTTGGTTGTTTAAGAAACAGGAATATTTGGGGAGAGCTGCTGTTTAGTAAGAATAGTTGCATTCTACATTTGCTTCATGGTCTGACATGACCTCTGCACAGGGTGAGGTATAGCTGATGCAAAATAGAAAAATGGGAAGAGGTGAAAGACTCTTTCTTAAGATCTGTAGAAACTGAAAAAGTGTAATTGAAATTCAGTTATGTGTTACCATTTACCAATTGGAAAAACGGATTTTTTACAAATGCTGCTTCTCACTGGCTTTCTAGCAATACAGGAGAGGTGACGTTTCATTCACCGAGCCAGAGTTAACTATACATAGGTGTAAGAAAAGGGTAAAACCATTGTTGACGGTTGGCAAACAAGATATGCTCATTCATTAAGAATGCTGAATCTTGTCACAAGATGAAATCTAAGATGTGCCATGTGAAGGGAACAGAAATGAGCAGTAGGGATCATATAAACATGAAAGTTTCTTGGAAATGTTTGTTGGAGAACTGGTGAGGCAAACTGGCCAGAACAGGAGGGATTTTTGACAAGGTACAGATAGAATGTAACAACAAAGAAAAAATAGATTAGTTGTGTGGTCTGCATCTTGAAAAAAGAAATCAAATAAGAAGGCTAGTTCACAAAGTTATAAGAAACATTTTTCAGCTGAGAAGAAAACACGTACTTATTGCCAGTACAGTGTTCCCATGGGATAAACAGTCTCTGCTTCTCTTTATCTAGGCATCTGTTAATGACAGGCAGGCTTCTTGATATTAATATTGAAAGGAAACAATTTGGGCCATCATATATTAAGGAAAACAGTTACCCTGTTAGCTCTAGCCTGATTTCACAGACCATGCTATCTCCTGCAGTGAGGGATCTCAGCAATATGGTAGCTTTCAGCAGCCACTGTCACAGCATCTCTCCAAGGTGTGTTAAAAGCTTAACATCATCTTGCTTCACAAGGGAGGCCTGTTGCTTGCTGACAGTAGAATTAATAGCACAATCAACATGAACAGGCAACCCATTTCTGAGGGAACATGTGAGGATCTCTACTCATCGGCTGAGCAAAACCTTACTGGAGGTTTGGAAGAGTTGAGTGAACTTTATTTTACCTAAATAAATAAATGAGTTGGCATATAGACACTGGAGACTGAGACAGAAACTTAGTAATTCCAATTAAACTTTGGAGTAAATTCCTTTTTCATTATATCTATTGTGATTAAAATTAGGATTTTTATCCATCCAAAAGCTATAGCTTGAATTACTTGTTTGCTTAAGGGCAAGAACTTGATAATAAAATTGGAATTAAAATATCTATACAATTTAAAACTTGGATTTTTTTATGATATCTATTAATTCTTTTTAACGTTAAATTTAACGTCAAATATAGTGACCAATCATAATTTGTGGATATATATGTTTGTGCTATAATGACTTGAAGAAAGACAGTCCTAAGAATCCAGTAGAATTAATTATCTTTTCCTAAGGAAAATCTATTACATTTTCTGAATACTAAAGAAAAAATAAAGATGGTAAACCGAATAAAGAGCACTGTGGGGAAAAAAAAAAAAGAAAAAAGAAAGGATTAAAAAGGGATCAGTTCTCATTCAAGATGATGAATGAGACTGTATCCTCATCTTTGACACTTGCCTAATTGGACTGATGTCAGAAGATTTCACTCCCTTGGGTTCATTCAGTGGGACTACAGGTAAACAGATCTTCCCTTAATCACTTGCCAGTATGAGGAGAATTCAAAATACAGACAGATGCTTTTGCAAGGGCAAAACGCTTTCCTGAAAAATCTTTGAAAACTAAAAGGGGAAACAAACTGGGGGGGTGGACGGTGGGGGGAGCTGGGTGGCAGAAAGAGAAAAACCCCTTAATTTGTTTCTTCTTATTTTATTTTATTTGTGGTTTAATTATTGTTCTACTGTGTTTGTGAGCTGCATTTACCCAATGCAGGGGTTTAGAGGAAATTCAGTGATGGGATTTCAGTCCTATCCATCTGAGGGGGAATCTCTTTCATAAAAGACAGGGAAGAAAAAAGAGATTTTATACCCAGAGCAAAACCAGATTTTTTTCTTTCAAGGTATTTTTCTCTAAAAGGTGAAAAAATGAATTAATATGTTGCATGTATTAGTCTGCAGAGAATAGGAAGCCATGGGTTTATCTACCAATAAAGGTGATTAATTTAGAAAGGAAGTAGTTTTAAAAGCCTCATATTTTGTCAAAAGTTAAATGAAGTTAGTCAAATGTCTGCTGAGTTCATGGCAAGCATTTATAAGAGCAACATATGTGAAGACTTATCTAGTCATGTCCTCAGTTTTGCATAGGCATTCATTGATCCTGTGAACTAAAATTAGGGGGAAGAGGATGCATTCATTTCCCTATTTGGTCTCAGAATATTATGGAGGTTATGATGTTTTTACACTTTCACACATCATTGGCATGAAATACGAGAAGAGTGAAGTTGTATTCTTTGATTTTTATATATATATTATGTTCCCAACTTCTAAATAATAGCTTATAACCTTTGCAAATATGACAGAGAGAAAATAAGGCAGATTATTCAAATATCAATCTGATATCAGAGTAAGCTGATTTTGCTTAGTAAGGGACTGGGAAGGAGAGGGACAGAACTCCAGGTTTCAAGGGGGATGAATCTCCCAGATCACCTATATCCAAATGATGGTTCTTGTGTTTCATATAGGTGTTTGTCATTTGCATCAGGCTAAGCAGAAATATTCCAGGCTCAGTAAGCAGGTGGCACAACACTGCTAAAAGGTGGAGAAGGTGCTGTAAGAATAGCAGCAGTGGCGTATGAGCAACAGCAATGAGAGCATTAATAATATGTTCATATCTGGGGACTCAATACTGAATTTTGGGGATCTGTCCTGAGGGTTTTCTTTTTGTTTGTTTGATTGTTGGGACCTTTGTCATTTCTACATGGACATTTTATGGGGATTCAGATATTCAGCTTGTTGCAGAGCAAATCTTACCTATTACAACTTCAGGGAGACACAGCTCTGAAAGGAGCCAAGTGGAGCCAAGAGAGAAAGGAGAAGTGGGGCTTTGAGGGCTACATAGTTCTGAAATGCAATAATATTTTTTTTAATTCCTGAGCATATATCTTGTCACTATAGATAATAAATATAGTATCAACAAATGAAAGCATTTTGTTG
The DNA here is from genome assembly GCF_017639655.2 of Falco naumanni. Taxonomy (NCBI): domain Eukaryota; kingdom Metazoa; phylum Chordata; class Aves; order Falconiformes; family Falconidae; genus Falco; species Falco naumanni. The sequence continues at coordinate 57,247,268 of NC_054056.1, read as the reverse complement.
AATAAATGTATTTCTTTATTTTCCTTCCATTTCCTTAAGAATTCTACTGAAACTAAAATTCAGTTCCCAATAAAATGTTATAAACCACTTCTTCTGGAACAGAAGTTAGAAACTACACATAAGGCAGTGTAAATGCAAGAATGCATGGATTAATCTACAGCACCAGTGAGACTGATTTGTATGGAATTACTTGGAATCAGTTTCAAAATCTCTTTGTGTCTTAGTTGTTTCATTATTTATCAGCCTGTGTGGTTGACATGGTTCTGTGCTTGCTGTGTTATGACATCTTTTTTTTTTTTTTTTTTCTTTTCTTTTTTTTTCCCCCTGTTTCTTTGTTTCTTTTTTTTTTTCCCCTAGAGGGGAAAGAAGTTTAATGAATTGCAACAAAGCATAATTACTTAAGACAAGTGTGTACCTAGTAGTATGTATGAAAAGTCTGTGGAAATGGTGCATAACCTTCTTAATTAAAAGAATCTAAATATCACACTGTAACCAGACCTTCCCAAAGATGATTCTTTTCTCTTTTACTTTCCCTTCTCATTACCTTTTCCTTTCCCAGTGAATATTTTTATGATATACTACATTGTGTTTGGAAAATAATACACAGACACGTTTTTATAATTTCCTGCTTATAATCCCATGACAAGATACAATCAATAGGAGGAAATTCTGAGCAGGAAAATGTTCAAGACAATCCCCTGAAGGAATGGAGCTCTCTTATTCTCTCAGTGTTACACACTGTTTAGATATAGATTGAATAAAATTGGGGATGTCATCTCATCTCTGTCTTTAGCCCAAGGTCTCATGCTGATGATCACATTCTAAGAGCCTGAATTCAGCTGATTTCTGTGAGTAACTAGTTTATATTGTCCCACCTGTCTCTTGCAGAGGTGACAGCAGCTGCTATTAGATACAGGTCATATATAGCATAAGACAGAATTCAGTCACGAATCATTATAGAATATCTTGAAGAATAACAACACATATTTATTTCCATTTGGGTAGCTATGTAACCCTCATACACTTTTTCAAGTACATGATCAGTCTGCTACAAATATTAGAAAGCTATTTTACCTTTACGGTAGGTAGCAAAGTATGTATTAGTATACCCGTTTACATGTAGGAAAAAATGAAGCATGAATGTAGAAGAAATATTAGAAATATTAAATACAAGTTCATGAAGACCAAATATATAGCTGTGACTGATCAGCCCCATGTTCTGCTGCATTACAACCTCTCCGTAAGTACAAAAACTAGTGTAGAGATTAGTATGAGAACTGGTATAGAGATTATATGGTCAAGTCAGCCTAATTTGGAAAATACATTTATGCATAAATTTCAGTGGCAGAAAAATAATTCTGTTGGATTAGTTCAACAAAACTAAATGAAATATTCCAATTTCAGAAATGTCAATGTGTTTTGGCTTTTTTCTTTCTTTCAATTAATGCCCATGACATTTCCATTCCAAAAAGAAATGAAATTAAATAGAAGAAAATAAAATAAAATTAAGGATTCACATCTGAAGAATTTAATAATGTCAACATTTCATTCCATATCCCACCAGCAAAGCCTAAATATTAGCTTAGAAGACAAATGTGAAAAGTGAGAACCCGTTGAGATGAGCTGCTGGGTAAAGAAATGTTCCAAGTAGCATCCCTTCTGCCAAGAGGGAGACAAAAGCACAAAACAAAATTATTTGCTTTTTCTTAATGGATGCTAAGAAGATGACATAGGACAAGGTGCCCTCTCGTTATGATCCATGGACAACCCCTCATTTCTGCACTTGTTTTGATTTCTAGGTACAGGGTAGGGAATAGCAGTAAGGCAATCTTTTCTGAGCTCTGTTTTTCTAGAATGAAAAATTGGGCTTTTCTGTTACAGCCTGAGAAAATGATAAAAGCGAGCAAAAATGAAACCTTGATTTTTTTGCCACCAGTTACACACACACACACAGAGCCATTTTTTTTAAAAAAGGAATACCTGCCTCTTTTTATTTGTTGCTCTAATTCAGAAGGGAAAATCTTGGGGGTGGGGAGGGAGTTTTCTTTTCTTTGCAAATTGTGTTTTGCATTGAGGTTCAGAGGCAGACCGTTGACACAAGAGAATTTAATAAAGAGTTTACAGTTGCATTAAGGACACAACAATTTAACCTCAACTGTCATTGCACGACACTAATCCTAATGTTTTCTTGTGTTTTTACCTATAGGGTATGTGATTGCTTGCACTATACTAATACCTATTGCAGACTGAAAGGATTGCTGGTTTAGTTACATAAAATAATGACAAAAAAGCAAACCCAATCTGAATTTAAAACATTTTGGCCTCCCAAAAAGAGGGCCAAGTTGATAATTTCAGCTTAAATAATCCACTGTACGCTCTGTAAAATATCTGAAATTGAGTTTAAAGTGTGATTTATTTTTCTGTTTCTCACTGTAATGTCCACAGTGAGATTATCTTCAGTATCTGTGTACAATTGTCAGTATTAACAGCATATCCTGCCTAAAAAGCCGTTTGAAGTTTCACTAAAATCAGCAGAAAACCCAAAGCAACCAGCAGATCAGTTTATGTGGGCTAAACATCAAAAACCTGAATTGTTCATAAACAATATCAAATTTTATGTTTTGGTTAAAAAAAAAAAAACAAAAAAAAAAACCCAACACAAAACCACTACCATAATTGTTATTAAAGAGTTAACATAGCATTACTTAACACAAATTAATAGCTGGTTTAGTGTAAGTCTGTCCTATCTAGCATCTGACACTGTTATTGACACCCTTGTCTCTAAATTGGAGAGACATGGATTTGACAGACGGACCACTTGGTATATAAGAAATTGGCTGGATGGTCACACTCAAGGAGTTGCAGTCAACGTCTCAATGTCCAAGTGGAGACCAATGACAAATGTCATTCCCCAGGGGTCAGTACTGGGACTGGCGCTGCTCAACATCTCTGTCTTCAGCATAGACAGAGAAAAAGGGTACACCCTCAGCAAGTCTGCCAGCAACACCAAGTTGTGTGATGTAGTCAGCGTGCTGGAGGGAAGGGATGCCATCCAGAGAGACCTTGATAGGCTTGAGAGGAGGTGGTTTTGTTTGAACCTCATGAAGTTCAACAAGGCCAATTGCAAGGTCCTGCACAAATGCAGTCTGGGCAGAGAATGGATTGAGAGCAGCCCTGAGGAGAAGGACTTGTGGATGTTGGTGGACAAGCTCAGTGACTTGGAAATGTATGTTTGCAGCCCAGAAAGCAAATTGTATCTTGGGCTGCATCAAAAGAAGCTTGGTCAGCAGGTCAAAGGAGGTGGTTCTTCCCCTCTGCTCTGCTCTTGTGACAACCCACCTGAAGTACTGCATTCAGCTGTGGGACCCCCAGTATAAGAAGCACAAGGACCTGTGGGAGTGAGTCCAGAGGAGGCCCACAAAGATGATCGGAGGGCTGGAGCACCTCTTCTATGAAGACAGGCTGAGAGAGCTGGTGTTGTTCAGCTTGGAGGAGACATATGAGGAGAGCTTCTAGTACCTAAAGGGAACCTACAAGAAAGCTGGAGATGGACTTTTTACAAAGGCATGCAGTGATAGGATAAGGGTTAATGGCTTTAAACTGAAAGAAGGTAGATTTAGATTAGATGTCAGGAAGAAATTCTGTACTGTGAGGGTGGTGAGACAATGGAACAGGTTACCCAGAGAATTTGTGGATGCCCCATCCCTGGAAGTGTTCAAGGCCAGGCTGGATGGGGCTTTGAGCAACCTGGTATAGTGGAAGGTGCCCCTGCCCATGATGAGGGGGCTTGCAACTAGGTGATCTTTAAGGTCCCTTCCAACCCAAACCATTCTATGATTCTATTCTATGATTCCATAATCTTTAAATGTCAAAGACATGTCAGATAGATAGTACTGAGTAACTGCTGCCTGTAAAATGCTCCTATTTGACGGGTAGGATGGGCAGATGTAAACTTGCAGGAGCGGGCTGGAAATTAGGACCATACGTGGCAATCAGTTAGCTGAGGGGAATGTGCTCGAGCTTGTATAGACACAACAATTAAAATGATGAGTCATGCTGAGAGAGCACAGGGGAGTGGGGGACGGATGGTGCCAAGGAGAGGTAACACCTTGCTGTTAAATGATGGTAGTTAACCACCAATCGGGGACTGCCTAGAATGCAATGCTTAGCTTCAAGAACCAATCTGTTTAAAACGCGCAGCTTCTGAAAGTATATATAAACTGGTGTTTCTGTACAATAAATCGACATTTGCTTGCATCAAGCTGTGTCCCATCTCTTCATTCGCCGCAAATTGGTGACCCCGATGTAATCGGGTTAAGGATCTGATGTAAAGGGCTCTCAAATCGCCTGAGCAACTTGCAGCGAATCCCACAGAACTTTGAATGGACCGCTGAAAGGGAGCGGGAGCCGGCTGGCCTGAAATCCCTCCGGAGTTGAGAGGTGAGCTGTGGGAAATCCGTAATGGGGAATCAGGCTTCGTCCCCAGAAAGAGACGTATACGGACTCATAAAGAGTCTTCTAGTCAGATCCAGGAGTCCGTGCCTCAATCTCCTCAAATGGTGACCCCTATGGTGGTGTTCCAAAGCCTTGGAAGAATAAGGATGGAACTGGTCGATAAAAAAGACAGCTCATGGAAGAGGGCTGTTTTCCAGAGGAGACGTCTTGGCTGAACAGTCGTCTTGCTGGCTGGACCAGGTGGACAACCTGCATTGAGACAGGTGAGCAGCCAAGAAACTTTAGAGACTTTGAAAGAATGAAAGTGTGTACATACAGCAGCCAATTGTATGATGCTGCCGTGGAGGGGAACTCCATGTCGGGAATGCACTTAACATCTTGGTGGCAAATTCTGACTACTCTTTGCCAAGTGTGTACTAATTCTACTAACGGTGCTAAACCAGAGGAAGCTGTAAATTCCACCGACAGCGCGACTCTTCTCAACACACCATCAATGATGGCGATTCCGTCCACACCTCCTCTGCCCCCAAAGCTTCTGTCACTGATTGCAGCGACCCTCAGAACACAGGACCAAACACGAGAACAGGACAACTCGGACAATGATTCCATTGACACTGATAAACCTTTTGATCCAGGTCCTATAGATCTGGAAAAGGAGCTAGACCTTTCCCCCACCCCCACCCCCCTCATCTCTTCCAATGCATTGATTGCATTTTTGAGGAAGGTGAATGGGGGTCTGAGGGGTTGGTGGCAGGAATGCAAGTGGGAAACACTTAAGTGAGGTGTTTTGGGAGTCGCTATGATAAACATGGTTATCTAGTGTTTAATAGATGTCTGCATGCTTGTAGAGATATATAGATAAGTAACTACATGACTGATTTTTGCCCTGAGCCTGGTGGTTCATATGGCTGTGGTTTGTGTCCGGGCTCAGAGATGTAAATATGGGCTTCTCTGTTATGGTAAAGTGTCTCTGGTTGCATAAAAAAAGAGGGAATGAAGGGAATGAACCCAGAGGTATGTTCAGAGAAAGCATGCCATGTTTTGAATGTATGTGGGGAATGAAGAATCTTACTGAAAGCCTTGATATTTGGGATAATTGATTACCTATGTATAATGTTAATCCAAAAGAAGTTGATATTGTTTATACTTTGAATGTCGATAATTGTCTTTCTGTAGATGCTAATGTAGTAGGAGGCTATGATGGGAATGTATTGCAGTGGTTCTTCTCTTATCCAGCGTAACAGCAGGGAAAGCATTAAACAGTTAAATCACCTTGTTTGGTAGGCAGTTAAGAATGTGAGTCAAAATTGCCACTGCTTTTTGTTGTTGGTTCAAGGACATGGCTGTGAGGATTTTGATGGTATCTGCTGCGTGGATTTTAGGCACCCCATTGCAGCAACATGTTATCAAAATCTGACAAAATGTCAGCCTTTTTGGCATCCATTCACTCAGTTGGCAGTATTGTTTGTTTGCTATTACCTTGGTTGCTGTCATGTTTGCAAGGACCCTGCAGAACATGGCAAGCCTGGTACTAGCTGTTCAAAAACAAAAAGGGGAAATTGTAAAATTGTACAGAACAGAGACAGTGGGTTGTTTTGACATTGGTAATATGTCTTATTTGTTTTTTTTTTACTTGTTCTATTACGAAAACTAATGACTCGTTTGGTTTCAAAGGTTCTTTTTGTGCAACAGGAAGGGAGAGATGCAGGAGCGGGCTGGAAATTAGGACCATACGTGGCAATCAGTTAGCTGAGGGGAATGTGCTCGAGCTTGTATAGACACAACAATTAAAATGATGAGTCATGCTGAGAGAGCATAGGGGAGTGGGGGATGGATGGTGCCAAGGAGAGGTAACACCTTGCTGTTAATTGATGGTAGTTAACCACCAATCAGGGATTGCCTAGAATGCAATGCTTAGCTTCAAGAACCAATCTGTTTAAAACGCACAGCTTCTGAAAGTATATATAAACTGGTGTTTCTGTACAATAAATAGACATTTGCTTGCATCAAGCTGCGTCCCATCTCTCCATCGCAGCATAAACTTATCTAGCTTCATTGACTGCTGTGTAGTCCCAACCAATTAGAAGACCCTGATGTGAATACTACATGAGCAACAGCATGGAAATGTGTTGACCTCTAAGAGTCAGGGGCACAGTCAACTAAGAGACAAGACTTTGTGTGATAAAACCTGAGGAGAAAAATCAGCCTAGTTTCCCAGAGATATTTTATAGTAAACTAAAAGTATTCTTAGAGGTTCTTCCTTTTTAAACCATCATCTGTTTATGTGTTTTACCATTTGATACCAAGAGAATAAGATGTTCATATGGAATTAATTTTTATGAATGTGTGTTATTAAAGGGCTTTACCCACTGGAGAGAGATAAAGAGATATGTGTGTGTAGTTGATAGTGGAGCATCAAAAGGACAACGAAAATAGAGTAAAACTATAAAATAAAGATTTTAAGCTCTTTGGTAGTTTGTTATATGTTTTTGGTTGTTGGTGTTTTTTTTCTTGAGGGGGGAGCCTATTATCACAAAACAGGGGGGAGCCTATTATTACAAAACAGCAGAGAATAAACAGCAAAGCAGGGCAAAAAGCAGGGCAAAGATGGAGAAGCAATCTTGTCAGTGACAATTTCACGGTATTTAGCAACCTTTCTGCCAGCTACTGGAGAACAGAAAAGGAGCAAAGGACAAAAATGAAAAAAAAAAAAAAAAAAAAGAGGAGAGAGAGATATTGAGAGAGAGTGGGGGAAACAGGCAGATTTCCTCTTCACAATTATGCAGAAATCTAGCCAAAATTAAATAATTTGTAGATGCAGTAAGTAGGCTGGGGAGATAGGGTAGGGAGAAACTGACTGTTCTAAATTAAGAACATCCAGTTCATCTTTCCAAGGATAAATCAGATGGAGAAACTATGACTGGATCATCTTGGACACTAGCCAGAAGGAGGACCAGTTTTTCTGGCTGTTGGTAGAAAGAGAAGAGCAACCTATGCAAAGCACAGCAAGGTCTCAGGCAGATGATGTGGGTAGCCCAGGAGCAAGGTCAGCCCTGCCTTGGGTGCTGGCCAGCTCACTGGCAACCAGATAGAGAACAGCTTGTGCAGCTGTCAGGCCACTGCCTTCAGGAACCATCCCACCTCCCGTGCAAACAGCCAGGCTGTGGGGTTTCACACAGGGAAGGAGGCTGATAGGAGAAGAAGCTATCATTGCCACTGGATGACTCTACCCTTTAGAAGGGGTTTAGGGATTCAGGAAGCTAAATCTATCAAGGGTACAACAGAGATACTTGAATTCTATTGTTTGGTACAAAATACTGAAGCTCTACTTTTTTTTGACCTTGGCCAAACACCTTGCCTCCTGAAATGCAAAAGACATACAATATTATTACTCAAATTGCCCAGTGTTTTCAAGATCACCAGTAACATTATAGGTCCAGTCCCAAATATGACTGCTCCTTAGAGAACTTAAAAGGAGCACTCATATTGTTACTGCTAATAAATTCAAATGTTTGATCTTTATTTCACAGGGGGGGAAATGAAACATTTTGCAGTGTTCACTTAAGATAAAATGTATTGCATAACTTTCATGGCTATAGTACTGTTATTTATTGGTGGGTTTTGTTAATTGTTTAATTCTTTAATTGTTGGTTTAATTGCAACATGATAAATTAAAATAATGCTTAAATTGCAGCCCCAAAATAGTACATTTGACCACTGGGCAATTTTTTTTTCCATTTTTTTTTTAATATGTGAATATTTTATAAACTGTAAAGGTTAAAACTTCCTTTCCTTTCAACAGAAATGTCATGCTTGTATCTGAACGCAGACTTGAATTCCAAATGTTTACACCATAAAACTGTGCAAAGATGCATGAGATAATGGAAACCTGAGTTAGTAAGCCTAGAATCTAAGACACAGATATGATATATACATAGATTCTTCCACAGACACCAAGTACCAAAGGTACCAAAAGGCAGGGTTTATTTGCCTGATTACGCTTCTGAGCTTATGTGATTGTATGTACCCTCATGTCTTGGTTTTGGCTGGGGTAGAGTTAAATTTCTTCACAGTAGCTAGTATTCAGCTATGTTTTGGATTTGTGTGAAAACAGTGTTGATAATTCAGAGATGTTTTAGTTATTGCTGAGCAGTGCTTACACAGAGCCAAGGGGTTTTGTGCTCCTCACCCACACCACCAGCGAGCAGGCTGGGGGGACACAAGAGGCTTGGAGGGGACACAGCTGGGACAGCTGATCCCAACTGACCAAAGGGATTTCCTGTACCATATGATGGCATGGTCAGTGTATAAAGCTGAGGAGGAAAGAAAGTTTCCTCCAGCACTGATATCTTCATTTTACCACCTCTATAGAATTATAGTTTCTCAGTGAAGTGAATTCTAAAATCTAAACATTGTTTCATATCTTTGCTACTATCAGTCTGGACTGTATTTGTTATGAAGAAACCAGCAATTTCAAGATTTACAGCTCATTAATTTAAATTATGTTACAGAAAATAAAATCAAATGGCACATGTCATTGTAAATTCTGTCTTACAAATGTGTTCCAGGCCTGACCTGTGAGAGAATAATTTCTGCATAGTTATCCACATGGGCCTATATTAATAGAAACAATATCTACTATACTGGAGTCTACCAAGACAATCAGTTTAATCAGTGTTCTGTTATCTTGACTTCTTGGATGACTTCAGAAAAATTAATCAGCCAGTCTGTGATCCTACAAATCAACATCAAGCGTCTTCTTAGGACCATCTCTTTCAAGAAAACAAGCACAGCTGTCTAGCTCAGTAGAATGACATCATTGCTTGTGATGAGCTACAGGCTTTGTGTTAAGAAAGCAACACATGCTCTAGGACTTACAAGGCTTTGTCTGGACTCATCCCTGAAGACCTTTTTTAGCTTGTTTAACCATAAAAGCAATTATCCAATTATCAGATTTGTAATTATCAGATTTTTTATCTTTGTTTAGTTTTGTACAATTGTGTAACTATGTTTACCTATGCATATGTGTTTATGTGTATAGCTATAAACACTTTGGTAGCTGCTTGACACTCATACTCAGCAACTTTTTGGTGTAGAATGAACTGTCGACCTTGAAGGGAAATGCTGCATAGAGGAGGGGAGGCATGGGATAAGAACAGAGGCCTTAAAATTGTGGGCATAGGATGGCACCAGAGATGACCTGGGTAAACATGTAAAACATACCATATATAGTATATTTGGATGTTACACGGTCTTGCAGACTAAGGAAGAAAGAGCAAGGTACTACAAAAGTAAAAACCCCTCCACTCAGGCAGTGAGGGCGAAGACGTTATCCATATGAACATTTAGCTCCTTCCAGTGAAGGGCTGCAAATGCTAAAGTTTCAGTACAATTTCCCTCAATCCAAGGCCATTGACCTCAGCACCCAGCAGGGCAATGGAGGGGTGAACCTTCATCAAAGAAAAGTGGAGCATATTAGGAAATCTGAGCATATTAATTTTAATTGTATATCTTTTGAACTACAACTTATCAAAATATTAATTAGGGTAATTATTATTATTTCATCAGACTCTGGAGACTAACTACAGTAATAAATTCTTGCTTTTGAAGATAACGTGCTTGTCACCCTTTGTTCATAACAAGATTTGGTAGTAATTAATTCAAAGGAATCCAAGCAACCTACTCAACAACTTGGATACACCAAACTGGTAGCACATGTACGCATGTGGCACAGTGTTTCAGAGTTTGAGAATCTTTGTTCATCAGATGAGTTAATATTTTCCATATAACATGAAGTTTTTGAGATTATGAAGCAAAAAAGTAAATGCTTATGAGTAATTTATATTACTTTGTTTAGCACTTTGAACAAAGCAGAAAAATATTTAGGATATATACTCGACATATTCAATTATTAAAAGAAAAAAGTAAGAGTAAGCTTCATTAATTTAATAAATCTTTATCTGAATATAATAAGCAGTAAACTAAATTCTTCAAAAAATGGGATGCAAACAATGTATAACATCAATTGATTGGAGTAAAAATTGTTATTTCCTCTTGGATCGTAAAACTCTGGAACCTACATGGTAGGAACATTGACATTTAAATATTTCTTCTTTAACACAGTAAATAAATTCAGCTTGTAGGCTAGTAACGATATTACCAGTGAAATTTAGATGTTTTTGTGATTAAATGCCCAATGAATCTCTCATACAAACATCACAGATTAATTTTTCTCAATTAATTTGTCTGACTAACCAGCTAGGGTGGGTATGCAAAGTATTACATGCCAGTAGGACTATTTCAAAAAGGCCATCTTCAACAACAGCAGAAACAAAGTATTCAGGATAATATCCTAAGATTCATCAAACAAGGCAGTGAGGCTTTCTCATCTTTATATTTTAATGTCACATAACAGAAAACTTACATATCATAGCTATCTTGGTTTCAGCTGAAATGATTTTCTTCTTAATAGCTGGTGTAGTGCTGTGTTTTGGATTTGGTGTGAGAGCAACGCTGATAGCACACTGATGATTTTAGTTGTTGCTGGGGAATGTTTATACTAAGTCAAGCACTTTTCAATTTCTCGGGCCCTGCCAGCGAGAGACCTAGAGGGGCACGGGAAACTGGGAGGGGACACAGCCAGGACAGCTGATCTGAACAAGCCAAAGGTATATTCCATACCATATGATGTCATGCTGAGTTTACAAACTGGGGGAAGACGAAGGAAGGGGGGGGGGGGGGGGGGGGGATGGATACGTGGAGTTACAATGTTTGTCTTCCATTTGTCTTCCCAATTATCTGTTAGGCTTTGATGGCACCCTGCTTTCCTGAAGATGGCTGAACACCTGCTTGCCAATGGGAAGTAGTGAATGAATTCAAAGCAAATTTTGCTTTGCTTCCATGCACAGCTTTTGCTTTACACCTTAAACTGTCTATCTCAACACACAAGTTTTCTCACTTTTACTCCTCTGATTCTGTCCCCCGTTCCACTGTGGGGGCAGTGAGCAAGCAGCTGTGTGGGGCTTAGTTGCCAGCCAAGGTTAAACTATGACAATAGCTTAGCACTTTTTTCAGCCTAAAATTTTACAATCATTCTTAAAATAAGCAATGTAGAAAGGGAATGTAAAGCTGCTCAAAACACAATTTTTAAATAATAAAATTAGCATTCCTTATTACAAGGAATAATATTCATTCTCTAGAGGTTGATGAGAAGATGTTTCATTTTCAGTTGTATTTGACTTTCTTCCCTTTTTGTTTCTAAGGCCAATACATTGCCACAAACCAAGTCACTCTTTCTTTACCACTTGTCTTTACCACTTCATTTTATTTCATAAAGCCTTTAAACTACTAGAAATGTAATTATGTAATAATTAAGGGCACAGCTCGAGAAATAAATTTATTCTGAAGTGCTACCCTACTGGGTTAATAAATTATTTTTTTTTTTTTCATATTATGTGCAGTAACATCTAGGAGACTCTAAAAAATAGCATTTTCATTGTGTTAGGTACTGTACATACAGAGAAAACAGTAAGTTCCTTCATAAAAAAAAAAGTAATCTAAATATTTTAATGAAAAATGAGAGTTTCTGCTGCTTTTTTTTAAAGGTTAAGTCTGATATTCTTAAATTAAAATCATAATTCATCATCTGTATATGATCTGTTAATTTTAAACATAATCAGGAAAATATCAGAAAATTGATTTTCTATCAATGGTAAAAATAAAGATTGCAAAAGTTTGTATGTTCAGACCAGAGCGCTTCCTTGTCATCTTTGAATTGTCCAGTATCTGTGAGTCTGAAAAGCTGGAGATTTTCCAAGAACATATGTTTGTATAAGGTTTTGAATATTCTGCTCAGTGACTCTATCAGATCAGACACAGGAAAGAAAGTTATGAGATCTCAGCTTCTGTGCCTTGCCATTCAGGAGGTATAGCTGTAAGCAGAAACGAAAACTAAAAGCTTAGGTTTTCATTCATATTTTTAAAAGTAAAAAAATATATATCCATGTCTATTTTGTATTCAGTTCTTGATTAATTCAAATTACTTTCCTGGTCTGTAAGAAAAAATAAAAGTTATCTAGGTCTTTTATACACATAAAATGGATTTTGACTGTATTTGAATGTGTTTCTACTATATTAGTCATTTATACAAGCTTGCAAGCTATGTTATTCATAACTGAATGTAATTGCCAGCCTTCTTTATCTAAACTGTAATAAACTTAGCAGGCATAACCACTTACAACCGTCTTTAAAGATGTTTGTGCATGACCATGTCTTCTTCAGGGAATGTTTACACCCATGACTTTCAAGGTTACTGAAGTTACGTTCAGCAGAAAGTTGAAAGACATCCAGTATGAGTATACAGAAACGCTGGAATAGCTACACTGGATGAGACCAAGGTCTAGCCAGAAAAGGAGTCAATCTTCAATGGCTGGTGATGTTAACCTATTCCAGGAGTTATGAAAATGCTGTACAAAGTGATTGTGAGAAAATGTGATATTTTTTTTCCTGAACTATCTGTATCAAGAGACTGATCAAATCTTTAGGTGGTTTCATGTTTCTTTGTACCGTTCAAATATGCACATAGCTTACATGCTGATATTGACCTGATCTTGCAGACAAAGAAAGGCAAAAAATGTTTCCTGCAGAGTAGGGTAGATGTGGAAGAGAGGTCAAGTTTTTCACATGGGGGTAATACTGTACACTGGCCTGAATAACTGAAGCCTTTCCACAAGGTAAGTTGAAAGTATGTGTCATGATCCCCACTACTGGGGGTGAGGGACTCTGCTTGGGCACAAGGGCTAGTTAGACTGCATTGCTTGAAGAAATGGAGAGCAAGTTAAGATCTGAGCAAATAACTCCAGCAAAGTTCTAATATGTAAAAAAATGTTAACTCAGAATTTACTATATGACCCATAACATGCAAGACTTGGGTTCAGAATTGTTCTATTTCTTGGGTTTGCAGCAGGTGCAGTAGCAGTCCAGGGGCTGGAGGTATTTCCAAGCCTGATGTAAATAAAGTATCATAAAGGTGCTCTGCTCTTAAACTAAAAATCTCTTTATAGTAAAAGGCTAAACCAGTTTTCCAAAGTATAGCTAAAAAAGATATTAAAAAGTGGTGGGGGGTGGGGGGGTGGGGGGGGGGGGGAAAGAATACTTAGCTCTGTGTAGAAGAGGAGTTATCAGGAGAAAGCAACACCTTTACATATGCAGCACAGATATCTCCTAATTCTAGTACATCCAAATTCCTGCTCAGGATAATGGCAATATGTTATGATTGTTAGTTTCCTTTTTGTCATTGAATTTTTGAAATAAAATTGTCAATGGAAGCAGATGATAAGGAGTACTATTAACTCCATCAAGTTTATCCATGGTGAGAAAAATAGTAATCTGTTATAAGCTAAGAATCAACTATACAGTAAAAGAAACAAAATCAGCTACCTAGTAAAAAATATATTGATATGGAATACGACTTGATATTAGAATGGAAGGCTGGAAGTGGGTTATTATTTTTAAATATGGCACCAAATTAAGGAACAGTTGGTGTTTGCAAAGAACAGATGTTAAAGATCATTATTATAACCACTGGCAATATTGTATCTTATAATCAGCAATATATTAGCACAAAATAGCATGGAAGCAAAAGGAAACCTATGTTGACAATATTGAGTTTTATGGGCAAAAAACTGTCTTGATTAATGTTAATTGAGATCTTAAAAATATAGCATATACCTTAAATAATCTCAAAAAGTCATGCTTTGCTCATAAAAAGAGGAAGTAGAAATAAAGTTCACCAAACTCTCTTAATACAGAAAGAAGCATAAAGAACTCTGAGAGTGACACCTCATTATGTAGTGCTAAGTGGGAAAGAGCTTCTCACATCTGCAATGAAGCAGATGACAAACATCATTATTGTGAACATCAGTATCAGCATCTAAGTTATACGGACATTTGAACAGCACAAAGGTACTACTCCCAATGGGAGATGTCACTGCCTGCTGCTAGCCAGCCAAGGGACAAACAACATTTCCCATACCCCATTTTAAATACACTCTTTTGGAATCAATGGGCCATTCAATGGAGAAATTAAAGGAAAGATATGAAAATTTAAACCAGCAAAGTATCTAGCTCACAGCATAGATAGCTAATATAAGAAACACAAAGAAATTACTTGTCAGAAAAGACATACACAAACAAACCTCAGGAAGTTTCTGGAAAACAAAACCAAACAAAATTGTTTCAAGACAGAATGTGTCCTAGCCTTAGTAACTCTGGGGTAGATTCAAAGACGGAGGGGGTGGGGGGATGGGGGTGGATATGGGGTGGTTGTTGTTTTGTTTGGGTCTTTTTTTTTTTACTTTTTTTTCCTAGAGGTATGGACTGTCAGAAGTTGGAAGACTAGATGGGCTTTGAGAAAGAAGTTCTGATAATGATCTGTCTTGATCCTCCCTACTTCTGCCTTTCCCCCCACTCCACCTCCCCACAACTGGTTTACAAAGAAGACATTATCAAAGAAGGTATGCACCTTCTTTTTGTTGATCATAGCAAGTTTCAAAACTATAGGCTACTGGTTGGAAAAAAAGGCAAACAACATATCCATGTAAATTAGAATAAAGGCACTGGAGTTTTTCCATTTTACATGGGAGAGCCTCAGCTACTTGCACCTGTGTGCAAGGGTTTGGGCCATTGTTTTCAGGCACTTAAAATATCTTCTACAGCTTAAACCTGAGTTGGCAGTCCCAAGTTTGTGTTTTAGTACTGCTGCTTATTGTATTTTATTTGTTCCTTTCCTACCTTCTAATGAAGAAATTGAATCTGCAAGGATAAAAAAGGCAGAAGGGTAAAGACATATAATGTGATTCATACAAAAGTACTGTAAGTGGCTCATTTAGATATAGTTTTGACGTATGGGCTAAATTAAGACTTTAAATTGTGTAATACATCTTTTAATGCAAAAGAAATAGAATAAATGGGACTCAATTAATGAGCAGAAAATGTAAAAGACATTCTGGAAAAGCTATAAATTGCTTACTAAAATAAACTGGCAAAATTAATAGATAATGACTCTTGCAGCTCACTGTCATGTCCTCTTAACCACAACATCCATCAGATAAAAAACATGCTTACACCCAGTTATTTTTCTTATTGAACCTACATGGGTGAACACTGAGGAGAATAATTGAGTCTCCTTAATTGCCAACACAGTGGTAAAGCAGGACTTTGGAGAAAAAAAAAATAAATAGATAAATAAATAAATGAAAGCTTATCCTTCCAGCTGCATGTGTTCACCTGTGGCTCCCTGCTTCTGCAGTAACAAAGAGGCATCTATCAGCAAGCTTTTGAAACCTCAAGGTGAGGGGGTAGATTCTGGTCCCTCCTTCTGTTCCAGGAAGGGTCTGCCTGCCTCCCATGTTGATCCTTCTGCAAGAGCAGGTGACCTGAAGACGGATGGCGGATGGCGGAGCAACGCCACAGGAGGCAGCCCTGTGGGAAGGGGAGAAGCACAGCGAGAGGCAGGGAAGGGGCAGGTGTCTGCTGCAATTTACTGCCACTGGTGCAACCTTCCCCAGAGCCAGGGAGGAGAGACACAAGGCAGCAGGACACATCACTGTGTGTTTAGCCACAAAATGATTAACACAACTGATTTTATTTTCCTTCCTGTAAATGTTGATGCTACTTCTATTACAATCTTCTGAGATAAAAATTCACCTCAGGCTGCAGCAATTTTATTTCATGCTTACACAGGAAAAACTGATGAGGTGCTGTGATTATTTATATAATCTAACTAACAACCCAAAACAATATATAGTTCTGCTACATGTGATAGTTACCATCTCATCTTTTATTAGTGAACTACTGTTTAGCTCCTAAAAAGAGCAGCAGATTCCTTTTTTTATTTTTTCATTTTTTCCTTTTTTTTTTTTTTTTTTTTTCTCAAGACAGGTATGTATAATACAAAATATTAAAATTATTTCCATTCTTTGACCTATTTGTATGAAGCTTTTTTCTTGTTGCAGTATTTTTAATTGCTTCTAAGGCAATCTAGCCAACCATGCATCTAATGCTCCACCACTCTAAGCAGGGCCTTAGACTTCAGTGAACCTTTTTGTATTATTATTGATTTTATTGGGTTTCTGGCATAACTACAGTCCTAGGGTGGGGCTTTTTCTCCTACCTGCCTTGTTGATGGTTATCATACACATGGTACTTTTTTATTATCATTTTATATGTCATTTACTATAACAATGTTTCCGAGGTGGCTAGAATGATCTCATTTATTGTTTACAGAGCAGATTCTCTGTGTATGCAAACATTCCTACTTTTCCCCATTAATTCTTTTTCCAGTTCTGTTTTACACACTATTGGAAATGGTCATGCACTGATATTTCAGAGGCACAGGAGAAGAGAGGAATTACATCAATAGAAGTAAACCAGGCACAATATGCCCTAACATCAGACTGCAAATTATGATCCAAAGGGTCCTTAATCTAAAACTCAGCAAAAAGAAAAGACGACTTTTTGGAGAGAATGTAGGCTCTGGCTTTCAGTAAGCTCCTAATGACAATAGACATCCATATCTTTCTTCAAAGTGTTTCAGATTTGGCAAACTCATCTTTTCACTAAATTTCTCTTTAGCAGAAATGTTCACATCATTTCTAGTCCTTTATAAGCCCTGTCATTCAGCTACACTGGGCATTGCTGTTCCTTTAAAGTGACGGTGTCTTTGACAGGGAACACGTGGGATGTTGTGGGGAGGACAGGGTTGCAGTATTTCCACAGTGACAGTGGAGAAGGATTACAAATGGAGGGAGAAACATGGCAAATTATAAGTCTGTGGACATATCACCCAGAAATATAACTATCAAAAATTAAACTGCTTATGATAAGCCTACAGAAACATGGACATTTGGAGGTCTTTATTTGTACATACTATTTCTATGTGCTATAGATATCTATGTTTTCTTTCCCACCTTGCCTCACCCCATACCTTTTTCTCCAGAGGAAAAGACTGAGAGACCTGGCCACTTAGGTATCTTTGCTTTCTTTTAACTGCACACATTCACAGGCCTGAACCTTTCTATCTGTAGTGTATTTGTGGTTAATTGTGTTACTTTGCTTTGGTTACAGTTTACTAATTTTACATTTAAAGCAAAGATTTTTCTGTTTGTTTTGGGAGCTTCATGCAACTACATAATATCAATATTGTTTGGTCATTTCCACAATCCCAGAGTTAACAGTGTAATGACTTAGATGAAAGTTGGCAGTGCAGCAAAATGTGATTGAGAGCAAATATTGGAGTCAAATGCTTGAATGTAAGGGAAAAACAAGCTGTTTTAAAGGAAATTAAAATATCACAATAAGGGTAACATTTCAATCAAATGGGTAGAGATAGATAAAGAGCATTACATGTGAAGGTTGTTGAATCACCCAGGCAATAAGATCATATTATGGATATGATAATTGTTCCATAGAACTGAAGAAAAGCTCATCATGCAGAATATTTTGAAATACATACCCAGTTATTTTGGTGTTTAATAAAGAAGCTTAATCATGATAGGGAAGTATGTTACAGTAAACGAATGACATAATGATGCCTTAAGGTCCATCCCACTTTTTTTCCTGTGATTCCAGGGTTCTGGGATATGAGGTCATCATGTCTTTTAATATCAGAAGGTTGCCAGAACAATTTGTTCCAAAAGTCAGTTTTCAACAGCGTAATAATTGTCCTCAGCCAATCCTTCTGCCCATTATCTGTCTCTTAGAGCTTTATTTATAATGCATGGCTGAAAATATTTTCAGTCTTCAGTAGTTTTTAAGCCCATTGAATGAAATGCGGAAAGAAGCACCCTTTTATTTTAAACTTTCTCTCTGAAATCTTTTAAATCTTCTTACATCATTGACCTCAGAATGTGGGGTTTATTCCATTCCTGTTCGTGCGCTTTTGTAATCTCTTATCAACATCAGGTAGCCTGGCATCAAAACTAGTAAGGACAGTGATTTTGATTTGCACTAGTGACTACAGCAGCTGGACTTAATTTGAAACTGTGGCCTCATTCTGAGTTGATTATAAGATCTGTAAAAACATAATGCGTTCTTTGCTTTCTAGATCATGAAGACAGTCTAGCAAGGGGTGACCTCAACTTTCACAGTTACATCCAACATTTGTTTTTGAATATCAGTGAAATAGATCAATAGTTTTTCTGTTAATTTAAAAACATTCCCGAGGCTTCAGACCTTGGTCGGATAGAAATTACAGTTTTGAGAACCTGTCAATGAATGTGCCGTTCACTCCTACACAGATTAAATAACTATGTCAAGTCAACCAAACAAAAGAACAAGCCAGAAAGTTTGTTTCACATATTTACATAAATGCATGTATTTTTACATTAAATATTTGAGAGTGGAGTACTGCTGCCAGAGTGTGAGGCTTATTTTTAATATGGAAGTTTATCCATTTTAAATAAAAGACCCTGCACAATGCCCAGATGCTTCTTCTGCTCAAAAATAAATAACCTAGTGGCACTTATGGAATATCCTAAAGTACTTTACATCAGCAAAAGTTACTATCGTAGGTATTTGAGTGAATTTTTATTTCACACTAGATTATTATTTATGTCATCCCTGCAGAGATATGACTCTTCTACAACATATTTCCATTACAATTTATTAGGTTATTCCTAATGAGTTAGCTTCTTTCTTTCCTTGCACTTTTTTCCCCATAGTAGCAGTAGTTACTAGATAAAATACTATTTTTAAAATAGTGTACCTCAGTGACATTTTGTAATGGAGAGTATGTTTCTGAAATGTTAGAAGAGCAACATTTAGCAGATAATATCTCATAAAGGTTGACGTACTCTCTATTTTTCATGAGGTAGTATAGTAAGAAGCAACATGATAAGTTGGGAGAAAGAACAATGAAGTGGTAGCGACCTGCATAGAAATGAAAAATGGAGGGCAAGAGGTTGAGTGACCTTGCTCTGTCATATATGTGTCATACTCCCAGACCAATGATCAATTCTAGCAGGACAGGCACTTGCCTTAGTGACCTCAACTTGATGCTGCTGGTGGGTGTCAGTTACTGTAGCAAAGAATAAAAGAAGAGGTGGATTGCTGAAGAGAAGAGAATGGAGGGGAGAAAAAAGACAGTTGGGTAGAAATCTCCAGATAGCATGAATCCTTGCAGAAGGGCTGTTGACCCAGCAAGTGTCATATTTGCTGAGTTTTCTTTCTTTTTTGGGGTGTGTGTGTGTGTGCAATATCATGAAGCTTCATTCTCATACTAAAAGATGTATTCCACATTTGTGTACAGCCTACTATGCTTTCTGAATTGTAAAAATAAGAATTATTCTGATGAAAGCATAATTGAATTCAGCACTTACATG
Organism: Falco naumanni; assembly: GCF_017639655.2. Lineage (NCBI taxonomy): Eukaryota > Metazoa > Chordata > Aves > Falconiformes > Falconidae > Falco > Falco naumanni. Next base: position 57,227,433 of record NC_054056.1, on the reverse strand, counting down.
TCTCTAAAATAGAAGTCAAACAAAGAAATAGCTTAGCAATGCACAGCAATACTTTGCAAAGAAAAGGAAACGTGTTTTGTTAATTAACTAAAGATCGTATCAGATACAAGATTAAATAGCCAAACTGTTTTATTCTGGGTTTCAGTAGACTGTGGGTCTTTCTGAACTCCAGTATTGTCAGGGAGATGCTTGAATAACTACCTTTGTTCCAAGTTTCTTCATTGTCTAATCCATCAGTTGTGGTTTTGATCTAAACTAGAAACCCTGTAATTGATGTAATTTTTATCTGCATTCCATATTAAAACCAGAACAGCAACAGAACAACTCAGGATGAGAATATTTAATTGCTTCTTCTGTGTAAATTGAACGCAACCCCAAAATGAGTGATCTAGCTTTGTGAAGTATACAGTGATAATAAAATGTGTTTAAAAAGATGCAGTGATATATACATAAAGATTAAAGATATGAAGATAGATCTAAAGATATAAAGGTAGAGATAAAGATATAAAATAAACTCCACATTTCTTCTATAATAGACAATTTTCACCTTCCATGTTTACCCATGGGAAATCTCGTGAGGCAGATCAGATGAATTCCTTAGTCACTGCTAAACTGTATTTTAATGTCCAGGAGAAGTTCTAATGCTGTTTCAAAAATCCTTCATATTTTCAGCCCAATTTAACTTTAGTCTTTCATGTCTGTCTTTTCACACTTGAACATGATGCACAAAAGGAATATTTTATTTCAGCATAAAGAAAAGCTTCCTTCTTGAATGCTTTATATTGAACAAAATACCTATCCATGTAATTCTGCTTGGTGAATACAATCTTAAAGCACTATGCATGCTTGTTGGGTTTCTCTAATTGAGCAAATATGAATTAGTGTGAGCAAGGGCTATAGCCTGGTTCTAAAGCATTGTTATGGGTGTTTTGCATGTTGTAGCTTTGTTACTTGCTGTTCTCTTTAGTGGTTATTCCTTCTTTTTCCACACTTGCTGGACACAGGCAGCCTCATATGGTATTGGGAGATTACACCCTCTGCCAAGCAGCATGTCTCTGCCCTGGAGGATGCTGAATAGTGCATCTGAGCCGGTTAGGAGAACACATCAAAATCTATGCTCTCACTGGATTGCCAACGGTACTTACACCCTCACCAAGCAAAGGTTTCAAATCTTTTACCTTCTTTCTCTTTTAATGAATCTTTCTCTTCTTGTGAGAGCTCTAACTGTATTCTGCTCTGTGTTTAGTTTTGTGGAAGAGCCATGTTTAGGCTTATGTAAATAAGAGTTACAGAAATAAAGTAAGTGCCAAGACCTTGAAAATGTATAGACAGACAAAACTACACACCCAGGTACATACACATATGCACACCTATCTGCATCCAAAATCAATACTGACAAGCATTGTTACTTTTTCCTGCAAACAGAAAAACAGAATTTCACACAGATTATTTTGAACTTGGCAAAGATCAGTTAATGAAAGAAATAGTTTAAAGGCTAAAACGCATGGATCATGTGAAAGTTGACTGCCTTTATCAAGAAAGTGGACTGTTATCAATGCAAGCAGGCATCTGGCTGTATTCACTTTGATTTACTCTGCTAGGCTTTTTTACAGATGTATAAGTATTTTACCAAGACAAATAGAGTGGTAGATATAATAAACTAAATGCTCATTGTATCAGAAAAGGAATGGTGTGATGATCTCGCTGAAGAAGTAAAAGCCCCATAAGATACAGTTTTCAGCTCTCCTAAAAGATAGACTCCAAAGACTGAATAAAAATTAAAAATCATTCTGGAAAACAAGAAGCAGTGACAAAGGTGCAGGGACAGGGCAAGAGGGCCAGCTCTGCTGGGGTGAAGGTTCATCAGACCTAGCCTCCCCTCCGCCACCAGAAGTAGCTCAGCAAATGGTGGCAGATGTCACCCTGACAGGGAAAGTGGCAAGCGGCCATCTCATCTCTGCTTGCAACTTCTTTCACAAGAGTCAAGCTGTTTTTTCCACTCCATTCAGCATGTTTGTGAGTGCTGGGTTTGTTCAGAAGACAAAAAAGGGCAAGAGCTCTAGAATTCAATAGAAGGTCAGAATCGCAATCTTTTTTACTGGGTCGGGCTTCCTTTTATGCTGTGACATCTGGTGCCGTTACCAGAACAAATTAGAGCAATTCAAACCACCAGCAGGGGAGAGTGGCTTTTCTGTTTTTCGTACAGCAGAGCTACAAATTTGAGAAGGGGCTCCCGACGACTCAGCATAGCAATAGATTTGCTACACTTGTTTTACAGATTCACACAGCAACAAATGTAATCACTGATTAACTTAAACATGTCCATCCTTCAGCACAGCCTCCACAAAGGGAAGAGAAGAAATAATTACACTGATGAGTTTGCACTTCATTTTCAGCCTGTTACAACATGAAGCACTGACAGTTCCAAGGAGGCACACTGCAGAATACATAGCATGCTTCCCCTTGCCTTGTCTGGCATTTTAATATCTGTGGCTAATTTAATTGTTTTAAATTCTGTATTCCAGTAAATAATAACAAATATTTTACTTATAGATAAGGGTGTAGCCTCCTTAGATGATTTGGAATCTGAAGTCACTGACTGATACTAAATATTTTTGAATATTTGGGCATTTTTAAGGCTTAGTGTTCATATTCTCCATTTCCTCCTATACTTAAATGTAACCAAATTGTTTCTACTGTCTGCAGACAGGAGAGCTGTGCAGTTAATACATCTTCTAGGTACATTAGCTGCAGGCAAAGCCAGGTCTTACACATGTAATCTGTACTTGTTAGTGGGACTCTTCTGTAAAACAATTTATTGTGTCAAATTGGACAGAATCTCACTTTCAGGGGACTTTTACAGCTTTTATTGTTAAAATCTTTTATCTGTAAGAGTTCTATTTTCATTTTGATTGTATGAGCTTTCTTTACAAAATAAACCTTGCTGTGATCTTTCATTCAAGCAGAGAAAATTGGCTTTGATGAGGCTGAGCAGAGTTGAATGTGCAATACAAAGGTCCCTGCTCCATTAATAGGAAACATCATTTTCTTAATATCACAGACATTATGCCACCCTCTGTTAACTCAGCATTTGTAAAAACATCCCCTTCAGGCACAAATCTCACCTGCAGCCTGAGAACCTATTCTAACACCTCTCTGACACCTTGGTATTGGGCTGATGGACAGCAGATGATGCCTTTCACTTGTAGTACTGAGTTACACGGACTTCAAATCAGTTGCAGTTTCTTTTAAACAACAGATTGTTTGACTGACTACTATACCCTTACAGATGGATCTTGAATAGATTTGTAATATATATATATAAAAAAAAAAAAGCTCTTGAAAGTAGATCTTTGAGAATACCACACCTACCCTTTAAACAGACATGAGCCACTTGTTCATGCTTGGATATAGAAGAATTGCACTCAGTCCAGATTGAGTAGGACTGAGGGACCTAAGAGTTGAGTTCCAGTAACACACTACCATTAATCCATCATTAATCAGGGAGTAACTGTCCTAAGTCTACCAGTTATAGCACGTTCTTGTTTGGTTTGTTGTTTTTTGTTGTTTTTTTTTTCTCCTTTCTTTTATATTTTCAACTGCTAATTATAATTTTCCAGAACTGTGATCTCATGAAAATAACATGTTACTGACTTAGTTCATAGGGGCATAGTCCAAAGTTTTCACCTTGCTGCGTATTATCTGCCCATGTTTTCGCACTACATCGTCTGCAAGCAGACATGATGCTGTTTTCTCAACACAACCCTTGACAGTGAAAGACATCAGTCATCAAACAGATCAACAGCATTTTATAAAGCTGTTGGGAGACTGGTAAATGCTTCCTCATCATCTAGATTGTTAGAACAAAACCATCTTTCATTACTGGTTATCCAGAAGACTTCAAACACCACTTTAAGATTAAGACATTGTGAAGAGATTATTGCTTGTATAACCTGCAAGTGGAATCACTGTAACTAGATTTTTGTTCTGTTTTGTTTGTTTATTTTTTGTGGAGCTGGACAAAATCTCTAGAAAGACGAATGCAAGCATGTTCTGGTGGAAATGGAGTGTAAGCCAAAGCACTTTATACACTATTTTAGGTGCTAATCTATAAAACTGCCAGAGTTAGTATGTGAGAACTAGTTAACAAAGATTGCATTACTTCTTTTCTTACAAAATAATACCGGTAAAGATAAATCAAGACTTCCACCATTAACTACAATTGAATATTTACTTGCTGGAATATGTCAGCCTGAGCATACGCTTGCAAATACAGAGAACAAAACTGAATTTACCCAGATATTATCTGTTTATCCTTTCATCTAATGCAAAGGCTCACACTACCAAGAGTAATTTACAAGGCTGCATTTGGCCCTTGCCAATACGTGGGATTAGTATTAAAACCACCTGAATTATCAACAAAAGTCTACAAATATTGTTTACTCAGAATTTGGCAAGCATTGATGATTATTGGCTTTTAAAAGGGCACTATGGCTTCAGCTAGGTAAAACAGGTACCAAGTTGAGTTTACATTTTATTTAGCACAAGCTGTACCATAACTTGTTTATAATAACCAAAAGTCTTAATTTCAGATGACATCTAAAAGTAAACGCTATGTCCTCAAATGGCCAGCTCTATCTAAGACCATCTTAACATAGTGTATATGCCATATACATTTATTAAGAAAAATCTTACCTCTTTGGAAGTACTCATGCAACTCCAGTTTAGGATCAGTGTCAGCACAAGCATATATAGGGCTTTAAAAGAGTTGCATTTCACAGAGCATATTTTTACCTAGAGGCATTTATTTAATGGAACTATGTATTTCAGAGTCAATATTCTTTGTCTTTATTGTTTCATCGGAATATACAGATTCCTGCAAATAATTAATGTCAGTGAGCCCTGAGGAGAGGAGCAAAACTATCCAGGGTCTCCTTTACGATAAATAATTTCCTGACTTTTGACAGTGACAACTTCCTTAGAGAAATTATGCTTTAGGGTATTTATTTTGCATATTTATTTCACATTCAAAATTACATGCATTTTACGTCTGCTACAAAGAAACCTACCACTTCCTTAATATGCTGACAGAATGTGAATCATATTCAAAGTTGATAACACACTTTTATTGTTCAAAATGCACGTCAACCAAGATAGCACACAGTTCTTTCAACTATCATTCCTCCTATCCCCCTTTAAACAGATGCCTTTAAAATGCTCTGTAATTAATGTTAAACTGGTCTGGGCAAAGCAGAGGACAATATCCTGACATGATTGATATCACACCACGCTTTTCTCCAAAGCTGAATCAAATGACCTGTGAGAAGTACTTTCTACTCTCTATTTTTATAGCCTTGCACGTTCAGATCTGAAGACAGTGAGCAGAAAGTGTAACTTGGACCTAAAGCAAAATGCCTGTCCATCAGTATCCAAAACTAAGTGCATTGGTTGTCTCAGGCAAAACCAAAGCTATGTGCCTTCACACACAGAAACATTTTTCTTATTCACTAGGGTGGATAGCCTTGATTGTTGTGCAGGTAAAGGCCTGTAGAAAGCCAAGGCAGAAAATCTCAGCTCAGATGTTCAGGGGCATGTCACCTTTCCAAGGGTAGGAATAACTGTCCTTTCACTCTCAGGACACAGACAATCAAGATTTCCCTTCTCTAATGAATGAGAAACACACCTATCTGAACACGAGGTTTTTCTACTGATTTGTTGTAGAAAATTGCAATCATGGCTATTAAGCTGAATTTCGCAGAGAGGGAAAAAAATAATCTGTAATTCTTTGTTCTGTATGTGCAGAGTAGCAGTCAGACACAGTCCTTATAACAGTAGTCTGGCACAAAAACAGCTTAGTTTCGCTCTGGGCTTACAGCCAAACATTTTGTGCAGGCTAACAATAGAAAATGATTTCATAGGCACAGGGTCTGCCCTGAGCTCACCCAGAGGCTTGAAGTCATTTACGCAAGCTCCCTGTTCCACTCTGTCCTTTCCCCCTTGTGCCCTTTATTGACATCCAGAACACAAACCTTCTTGACTAAATTCAATATTTATATGAAGCTCTCTCTTGCCTACAACCAATGGATTTTCAGTGCCTTTAAGTACATAGCTAAAACCTCAATATGAAAAATTGGAATTCTGAGACCCAACATATTCAACATACTATGCATTTGCCAAATGGGATAGAAATATGGTAGCTTCTTCAAAATGGACAAATTAATTTTCTGCATTCAAGGGCATACTGATTCTAAACAAGGTTTAGACTTTGGATTCAGGTTAATGTAGCAAAGGCATTGGGTGCTGTGAAGAACCCTCCTAAAACTTCAGTTCTCACCTGACAACACACATACATGGATGCAGTGGTGAGTCACAGGTCCCATTGCTCTGACCTGACTGGGAGGTGCTGCTGAAATATTAATTTCCTCACTCCAATAAAAGTGCAGGGAAGTCCCATTTTCCATATCTTCACAGCTCCCTAACTCCAGGAGCTGTACACTGTCTAGCTGGAGTCATGGTTCCAAGGGAAAATTCTCATGGATATCTTTGGGACCCAGACAGCCACTCACTATGTGTAGTGGGTGCAGACTTCTAAAGGAGAAGAAGAATCCTCTTCCATCACAGCCCTTTACACATTCATTTCAATTTTGCATGTCAGGAGTGAAGTAGCGCACAATGTATGTTTTACACAGACTTTGTTTGAATATTTCAAACACTTAAAAAGAGGGCAATGCAGACTTTGTCAAGGTTGGCTATCAGATCCAAGGGGAACTTAATAAAACTTTTCTTCAAAGCTTTGTGTTGTGGGGCATTTGGGTGGTTTTAGTTTGGTTTTATTTTAAACCTGCCTATTCCAATGAACCTGGAAAGTCCAGGTATGATAGCTTCCCCCTTAAGGCACAACTTCAACCTCCCAAAATAGTTCTATTTTTAGCAGATGAGGATATCATTTTTATAATATTATTTCATATATATTCTTTTCTTCCCAATGCAATTTCTTTGGCTAAATCTAGAAAAACAAGGAACTGTTAAGAATGAACTGTGTCCCACTATGTGCAAGCTAAGTTATCTCCTAGCTGGTTTAGTGACAAAGAAAAACTGAAGTATGACTAGCTATCTTGAAGGCATTCCTAACACAAATCTTATATTAGTCTTAATAACTGGGTATGGCTTATCTCCCCAGATTTTTAGAAGTGACCTGGAAGGCTTAGTTGGAGAGTTTTGTATACTTTCCCTTACTTTTGTCACAGAATCACAGAATGGTCAGGGTTGGAAGGGACCTCTGGAGATCAGCTAGTCCAACTCCCTGCTAAAGCAGATTCACTTAGAGCAGTTTGTACAGAACTACGTCCAGAAAGGGTTTAAACGTCTCCAGAGAAGGAGACTCCACAACCTCTCTGGACAGCCTGTTCCAGTGCTCTGTCACCCTCAAGGTAAAGAAGCTGGTCCTCATATTCAGAAGGAAATTTTCGTGTTTCAGTTTCTACCTGTTCTCCCTTGTCCTGTTGCAGGGCACTACTGAAGAGCCTGGTCCTGCTCTTTTTGACACTCTGCCTGAAGATATTTGTATGCATTAGTAAGATCCCCACTTGGTCTTCTTGAGGTTAAACAGGCCCAGCTCTCTCAGCCTTTCCTCATAAGGGAAACGTTCCAGTCCCCTCATCCCTGTAGCTCTCTGCTGGCCCATCTCCAGTAGTTCCTTGTCTCTCTCAAACTGGGGAGCCCAGCACTGGACACAGCACTCCAGGTGCAGCCTCACCAGGGCAGAGCAGAAGGGCAGGGTCACCTCCTTCGACCTGCTGGCCACACTCCTCCTAATGCACCCCAGGATTCCTTTGGCCTCCTTGCTCACCAGGGCACACTGCTGGCTCATGGGCAGCTTGGTGTCCACCCAGGTCCTTCTCCTCAGAGCTGCCTTCCAGCAGGCCAGCACCCACCCTGTACTGGTGCACGGGGTTATTCCTCCCTAGGTGCAGGACTTTATACTTGCCTTATCTTTCAGTTAAGGAAAGGAAAAAAGTAAATTTTATAGCAGATTACCTTTTCCTTTGTAAGTGTTCCTTTTAGCATGCTGCTTGGTTTTCCTCTTCTCCATTTCTAGTATTTATTTAGCTTCACCACAATGAGATCTTAGCTTCAAGGGGCAGAAATGGTGATTGTAACTTGTTTTGCATACCACACATTTTCCTCTGGTTTTAATTATCCAGCATGGTTGTTGCATATACATATTGTCTTTTACACAGCACTGGTACAGTATTTCAAACACACTTGTAGTATACTCCACAGAATATTCAGTAACCGCTGCTATTTATAGCAACAGTTCATGCTAAGCCTTCGGAATTACTGTGAAACAAAAAAGGTTGTGTTTTTTCAAATATTACACTTTGAACAATGGTTATTTTCCACTGAAACATCTAAATGTGTTTTTAGATACAATGTCCCAGGTTCCTTACTCATATTGAACACTGTCAGGAGGGATCCATGATGGACATATAGAGCAGAAAGCAAAAACTGTGCTAATTTGCTTTATAGACTAAGAAACACTCCTTGAAGTTGTAGAATTATGCTTGTGCTGTACCTCAGAGGGAAAAAGAGTAGATTCCAAGGAAAGTGAAAAAGGAGAGATAGATGTAGGTGTTCCTTTTTATACCTGTATGATACATATGGTGAAAAAATAATGTATATATTTTAATTATATTTACAAATAGAACATAAATTTGACTTGAATGCATTTTATCTAAAAGTCGTGGTTTTGTTTGGGGTTTGTTTTGTTTTGGTTTTTTTTTTCAAATTAGGCTAAATACTTAGCTGTAAATTTGATAAACTTGGCACAGGAAGGAAAACAAAATATGTTTAGATTTAATTGAGTACCCTTGCTTGAACACTACAGGACTGCTGTGAGAGCTTTTATAGACTTTAAATCCCATAAGTCATGAGTTTTCTGGTGCTGTATATGGATATTCTCTATCCCTGCCTGAGATACATAAGATACGAGCTTCCCCAAATGACTCTGATAACTCTTTGGCACCAAAGTGTCCAGACTGACTGGGTCTGAGAAATAAGGTTTGCCATTCCCAGGCATCCCCAGCAGCTCTGGTAGAAGGTGAATTTTTCATTATTAAATTTAAATTTAATAATGTCAAGAATTTGTGGCAGGTATGAGTATTACACATATGGGCACTTTGCTAATCCTTGAAAACAAATTACTGTCAGACTGCAATTCAGACTACATGAGCAGTACTGGACAAACACAAACAACAAAACATCCTTCTCCGCCTTTAGTGGTCTCGTTGCTCTGAAGTGTTCTGTAACACTTCTGGAAGAATACTCATGCATCCTCTGCATTTCAAGGGTTCTGTAAAGTCAAGTATCTTCTGTACTTGTACATTTTCTCTTGTCATGCCTGGTCCTATAATTAAGCCAGAGTGGCATTTTACCTCCTCTCTACATCAAGACCATAATTTCCCAAATGCATGAAGTCAATTATTTTCCTTCCCTTTACAAAACTTTCTCTGTGTGTTTGCAGATTTTACCCATTTTGTCTTATTTCCCAAATAATGTGTTTCTGCCATTCTGTCTTACAGATTTCCACTGCTCAAGTTCTAGACCCACAAAAGTTAAATTCCCACTGAGACAGATATTGTAACAATCCCTTTGAGAGCACACCGACTCCCAAGGACATCTCAATCGCTTGATGAGAACACTGGCACTATCATCTCTTTGTTCCTCGCCCAAGAAATATTTGTTTCAGCTTCTCTTTAACAACAGGATCTTCCACATTTGGTGAAACATTCAATGATACAACAGGTAAAAAGAAAATGAATGGAACTTTGGAACCTGTATCTGACCTCCTAAACTGTGCTGCCATATTGGTTTTGTTTGGTTTGCTGGAGGAGTAGGGAGGGAGCTGAAATTTTGATCACTGGGTGATTCATCCTCTGAGATGTTTGGGTTCTATTGAATTCAATGTTTCAAAACACGTCCTCTTGGCATATTTCATTCCTGGCCATTCAAAGTACAAAATATGCAGCTAGATTTGTTTTAAAGGAGTTTCAGTGTTTTCCTGCTTATCACAATATCCACTAGCCAGAAGAGGAAACTTTATATCAGAAATCAGACTTGTTTTTTATACTGACAATAATTAAACACTGAAATCCTATCATTAATGTGCTGTTCAACTCTGCCTCTGCAAGTCTTTAAGACCATTTCTAGAAGAAATGTAACTCCACCAGATGTTATCTATGCTCACATACTACAATACTAAGTAACAATGTAAAGCCTTAACACAGACGTAAGAATTGTGGAAGAAAAACTGTCACCTTTGCTATTCACAGAACAGTAGAATCACAAAATGGTCAATGTTGGAAGGCATCTCTGGAAACCACATAATGCAGCCCTCTGCTAAATCAGGTTCACCTGCAACAGGCTGCACAGAATCATATCCAGGAGGGTTTTGAATGTCTTCATAGAAAGAGATTCCACAACCTCTCCAGGCAGCCTGTTCTTGTTCTCTGTCACCCTCAAAGTAAAAAAAAAAAAAAAAAAAAAAAGTTTTTCCTCATATTCAGAAAGAACTTTTTGTGTTGCATTTTTTGCCTGTTGCCCCTTCTCCTTGTCAGTGGCTGCCACTGAAAAGAGCCTGGCCCCATCCCCTTAACACTTGCCCTCAAAATATTTGTACACATTGGCAAGACCCCCTTTAAGCCTTCTCTTGTCCAGGTTAAACAGGCCCAGGCCTCTCAGGGCTCAGAACATTAGATTAAGTGATCAAAATTAACTGACCTTCCTGCTGTTTCCTACCCATAAACACTCCCTAGCCTACAGGACTATCCCACTGCTTCTCCGTCCTTGCCTACCCCTCCTTGATTAGTTTGTAGCCATCCATTGCAGCACTCCAGTAATGTGAGTAATCCCACCATGTTTCTGTGATGGCAACTAAGTCATAGTTTTCCTGCTGTGCAATGATTGCCAGCTTACCCTGTTTGTTGCCCATGCAGTGTACATTGGTGTACATGCACTTCAGTTCGGCTACCGATCCCATCCCTTTTTGGGGGAAAGAAGCCTTAATTCCTACATGACCACTCTCAGAAACTTCTGCGGTTTCTAAACACATCAATAACCTTGGTGTCTTTGCTGCTGTGTAGATTTCCATCTCCTACCTCCACTGAAATGGCAGAGTGACAGACCTCACTAGCACACCATCCCTCAAACGTATGTGCTACCCTCAGGCTTATCTCTAGTGAGCCTGGCTTTATCCCTTTCCAGTCTAGTTTAAAGCTCTTTCAATGAGCCCAGCTAACTCCTGTGCACAGATCCTTTTCCCTTTTAGAACAATTGTACCCCATCTGTCACCAGCAGGACTGTTCTCATGTAAACCAACCTGTTGTTCTAGTTTGAGTTATAGCAGTCAGGCTTCCTTCTCTTCATCCCCAATGGCTCACCTCTCCTGGTGTCTGATCCAGATACCCAGGCTCTCCCCACCTATTTCAACATGATCCAGATCGCAGGCTATCCCCACCTGTCTCCTCTACATTGGGCGCCACCATCACCTCTCAAAACTTCAAATGTCCCCCAACATAGCCATCACCACTGTCACTGCTCATTACACTCAGTCTCATAATCTGAAGGTCCCGAGTTTGAGCCTCACACAGGGCACTAATTGTTGTAGCACTAGCAAAACTAGCTGGCTGCAACAAGGCTTTTACCATCCCATACCAGGTTAATTGCAATAAGTAGTTCCCACACCTTGCCCCAGCACAACCACCAATCCCACACACATTTTCAAAAGTTCATCTACCATCCGTGCTGTTTCTTCTCTTCAGGACAGTCCACCCTGCTTCTTGCCTGTGCCACATCTGGAGTCTTCCTTCTGGCTCCTCTTCCAGCCAACTTCTCCTCATCCAGGACCTCTTCTTCTGCCAGGGACCTCTCCTTGTCTCTCCTACATGCAGGGCACTCTCTCTCGCTCTTCTCTCTGCTTCTTCCAGGTCTCTCTTCATCCAGCACTCCTCTTTCACACCCCATAGAGCTATTTAACAGCTTAGCAGGAACCAGCCACAGCTGCACATGATCCAAGTAAGCCAAGCCACCACCCATGAATCAAGGCCACAGCGGTATATTATCAATGTTAATTAACCTGCCTTCATTCCTCTATAATTCCTCTACAACCCATGATCAAAAACTCCAAAATTCTGCTGGTGACACCAGGCTCAGAGCCAGGTCTCGATCTGCTGGCTCTCCCTGTTTCTTCCCTTTTCATTCCCTGCAACTGGAAGGATAGAGGAGAACACTACTTGTGCTCTTGATCCCTTAACAAGTCATCCCAAGGCCCTGAAGTCTGTCTTGATTGCCCTCACGCTTCTTGTTGTAACTTCATTGCTGCATGTACATGATCCATATATTATGAACGGTTAATATTTACGAACAACATGGTAGCTGGCAAATTGGTATCACAATGTTGGAGAAATGCTGTCTAGAAAGTGGAACATAGCTGGTTTGAAATCTAATTCTTGATTCTGCAGTTCTTGCCTGTAAGTCAACTATTGCTGCTTCAACACAAAATCCAAACACTGCAGCTCAAATAAAGACACACAGTATATTAGGACCAATACTGTACTCTCACGCACCTTACAAAATGCAAGATATCTTTATGCTGAGTTAGTATTATTATCAAGATTAAACAAGTAAAAGGGAAAAATGAGAGCAGCAGATGCACTTGGAATGCTGTCAAAGGAGAAAGCAAATCTGCTTCTTATATTACTAATTTATTTTTTATTCAGGATTTAGAATTTACTGATGAATCTTTTTGTCACATCATCCATCATAGCCTGGCACTAGAGAGAAGGAAGATAGAAAAATTAAAAACCTGCTTGTTACTGTAAACTAAAGAGCATGAACAACATCCATCAAAGGCAGACAGAGGAGAGATAAAAAAGTATTAGCTAGAGCCAAGTGATACATGCTGATTTTATTTTAAACATTTATTAAAATGCTCTAAATGCAGATTCACTTTCCTTTGCTAAATATTTATTGTTATTTCTTTTGCTATGGACTGGAAACTGCAAACAGTGATAAATTAATTGTAAAGGACTGTGATTTTACTCTTGCTTTTATAAACACATTTACATCTTCTGCTGAAGTTCTATTTTTTAGCTTTGAATTAGCAGAGATGCATCCTATATTAGCTGTTAAACAAGATGCTCTTTCCTTTTCTCTGCTGAGTCACAGGAGAAGGCATCTGTCATTAGTGGAGGAGAGACACTGCACAAGGAACGTCATACATGCACAAGGAACATAGTCAAAGCTAGCTGCTGCCAGTGGAAGTCTTTTCATTGATTCAGTAGGCTTTAGATCAAGCTAGAGATCAAACTCCTGTGTACCCCCAAACCATAAGTATCTGAGCTTTTATTTACAAAGAAATACAGCTTTATACTTCTTCAGAGGTAGCCTGAATGCCAATCTATTTCCAAATTGGAGCTAATGCAACCATAACCTCAGATTATGCAGTATCAAAATGTAGACCAGAATGGCTTGTCTTTGTAGATAAAATTTCAAGATGATAGCAGTGCTACTGGGTCATAGACAGCCAGAGCAAGGAAGGACTGAGAGTGTAAAGACTGCTTTGACACATAAATACACAGTGGGAAACCTCTAGCAAAGGAAACCCAAGCGTGCACAAAACAAAATTTGTAGGGACTTGCTGAGAGGGAGCTCCAGTAGCTCTACCCAGCAATTGCACCAACAGAGCTGAAGGGAATGGAGAGGACCTCTTTTGGCTACAGGGGAAAGGAGTAAGAAGTATTTTTGAGGAACTTCACAACTAAAGCAGAGAAGAAAGAAAATTAGGAGAGTTGGGGAGGGTGAGTCGAAATCAAAGACAGCGTCATGAGCTTAGCCCATGTGCATGTTAATGAAAGGCAAGGGGACTGCATGAAAACAAAAATAATAAGACATGCCAGGAAACTACAGTCTAGAGCAATGTGTTACCCCTACCAGGGAAGAAAACAATTTCATATAAATAATAGATTTAGAATTACTTTTAACCTAACAGGAAAAAGATCTGTGTATCAACACAGACGGTATGTTGAACTTGGTTTTTCAAGGCAAATAAATGTCCAGAAAAGCTAATAATTTTCTATTCCATTAGGATAGCATAGAGAATAATATGAGAAAGTATGTTAGTACAAGTTGACTCTCATTTTCAGTACAGGACTGATTTGCACTACATTATTCCAGTTTTGTGTCAGCAAAGCTTCATTAAAATCGTATACTATCACAAAGTACAGATAGCCAGCCAGCCGCATTACATTCTGTTTGCAGCAAAAGAGTTCATCTTTCAGCAAAAGCATATTGGTTGCTGGCACAATATGCTTTGTAAGAGACTCCTGCCTCTGCAGTTGTCTGTTCTACAAGGTCAAAAATAATCCCTTCACCTTATTCATGGCCATCACCTTAAATATGGGCCCTGTGAGAAATTTCAAGATCCCCGTTTCTGCATCGGGTCCTCAGGGCTGTGCTAAAATGAATATTCATGTATTAACCTCATTTAACTTTGGTTATCTGATTTAGAAGTTGGTGGGCTTTTAGGTTCTTTGCTAAGTCTTGAATCATCCTTTGAGAAATCTGTTGACATATTTAGAGACAAAGCTTCATTTTCAGGCACTTAAGGTAGATATATCAAGATAGACCTTACATTAGGACTGTATGTGGTTAAATTTTGGTTAAATGACCACAGAAGTAACATATTTACTATGTAAATTCCCATTCACCAAATTTTAAAACACTTACCTACCAATAGAAGGAAGTCTGAATTGTGCTTATTTTTAGTCACTAATTCCAAACAACAGAACTTAAAGGTAAATGCCTCCACTGCCTTCCAAAATGAATGGCATTTGCTAGTTTTCCTGAGAACTGAGTTTTATTTTAGTTGTGCCACTGGGTTTAGAGGAACTAGACTGCAGTAACAGATCCCTAACCCGACAAGAGCGACACAGATAGAAGCCTGTAGCAAACATATCCACGTACCAATAAAATAGAAGAAATATACTTTGCTCTACCTAAACATGCTTCCTGTGTGAGATTTCTTCTGTTCATCTTCCTTGTGACTTTAAAAGATAAATAGAAAAAAAACACTCTGAATGTCTTTTTTTTTGCTGAAGTGTAAATTCAGGCTCCAACTTTAATTTTGATCTTAACTTGATGGATATTCACAGCTGGAGACTTCTCACTAGAGTTAACGAGCACCTTCAGTTTGAGCTAGCTGACCTATGGTCTGGGTTCCAAATCAAGTGCTCAGTTGTGTGCTGCAATGGCAAACAGCATGCAGTGACTGCTCAGAGTTTACTTAAGTGCTCAAAACCTGAGTTAACATCACTGTGATAACAAACCAAGAGCTTATATAAAGGACAAACCTGGAGATCAACCCTAAACTGTATCACCTGCTGTGGGCCTCAGCAGGGTATTGCTGTAGTCAGAAACCAGTGGAGAGCTTCACCAAAATGCCTTAATCCAGACCTATGTATAGCCCCAGAAATCAATTGTCTTTTGGAGAGTATTTAATTCTCAGTCTCTTTGGTGAAGTTCCCAAACAATGCTAATTCTGATGATGAATTTCCTGATGGAAGCTTTTCTCCTAGGAAATGAGCTGTTACCATCACTACAGACATTTTACATGTGCTATGGAAGAGATTGGACTTCAAAAAGTGTAAGTACCTCTTACCTGAGTTAGATCAATGAACAGGGTAAAATCTTTCCACGTATTGGACCCAAGTGAAATTTTCAGTCAAACAAAAATAAGGTGCTTTTTTAAAAAAATTCTAGTATATTAAGAGCACAGGTTATTCTGCAAATGCATTTCAAAAGGCTAGGTAATGAGTTTCTATATTGCATACAACTAGTAGCCTCTTCTCTATTTGCTTCATAAGTTGAAGGATAAAATTCTGTGTACAATGGGAAGCAGTTATCAGGCAGTTCACTGTTTATGGTTTTAAATTACTTGATTATGCAGTTAGAAAGGTAGATCTATGAGAATATAGTGGAAAAAAACACATCCTGCTTTAAAATATTGTTATGTATATTTGATGAAAAACATAAAATGTACCTGAATGACTACAGAACATTCTTCAGATTTCAAGAAGTGCGTTGAAATCAAGCTTTCCATTTTACAAAGGGAACTGATACATGTTGGTGACTGATTTTGAATCTAAAGAATATTTTATAGCATTAAAGATCTAGGAGTAAATAGAAAATTGGAGCATGGCTCTTATAAAAAATAATAAAGCCATAGAACAAGGTTCAAGGAAATGAGAGTAAAGGAAAGAATATAAATGACTTCAAGAGATTACTAGGATACGATTGTTTCTCAACAAGGAATAGACTGATGAATATGATGAAAATGTGAGAAGCTGAATTGTAGGAATACGATAAACCTGGGGAGGGGGAGGGAAGTACACATGCTGAGCTGCTTGGGCACTTTGTATTTCAAAAGTGTTTCATGTTCACTAGCCTCTGACAGAATTCTTTATCAGTTTGATTTGATTGTACTGCAGGGTGCACTGTGACAGACTTTTGCCAGAGCTGCCCATTGCTTCAATGAGAGTTGTTAGCTAGAAAATGTGATGCTGTCTTTAATTATTTCCCTTGAAATATGGAGCCCTATTGTGTGTACTGCGTATTATTTTTAAATAAGATTCAAGCCTTCGAGAAAGCCACATGTGGCCAAGTTTGCTGAGGCAATCCTAGGTTTTTGCATGCTTTTTTAGGGGACATTTTCTCTTTTTCTTTTTACAGGGAGCTTAATGTTGCTTGGTTTTCATTTGGGCCATCAAGATGTTCAGCATGTAGCAGCTGTTACATATTTGTTCAAGTATATCATCACCCTGGTAAGCCAGGGTTCCACAGACCATTTTCACCCTGTGTAGTTGTTACAGCTACTGTTTGAAGACAAGCTTTCAGGTTTGTCTGATGAATTGGCAACCTGGCCTAAAAATAATTAACAAGCAAAGAAGAATTGGTGCAAAATGCATCAAGATTACGTAAGCGGTGGAAGTGTACACCTAATTTGTTTTCTTTTCTCACATCCTTTGCTTTTTGAAAGACAAGTATAGTTCCTCTGCCTTCAGCAGGCTCCAGTGCTCTTAACCAGGTCCTCTCTACACTGGTGGGAGCCAAGGATAGTTCAAAACTTGCATACCAAATGACAAAGCTAGTAATCTTAATATAAAATACTGAAAAGTACAGGCTTGCTTTTGCTTTTTGAAATAGTCTTTGTTTCCTAAGCTCACTTTCCTGTTGTTTTCAGCTGGAATGGCAGCAGGCCTGTAAGAATGTCACTTATGTCTAATTATATAGACTGTATTGTCTGATTTCAATTGACATGTGTTCTGTGAGGGTATTCATACACTCCTAAACTTAGAGACTTCTTGTTCTTTCCAATTACAGAAGTAACAGAGGCTGCAGTTAAAATCAAAAGCGAAATTTGGCAAAGGAAAATAGGGAACGTTGTTTGCCTGTGTCTCTACACTTTCACTTTGTTTCTTCTGCTTTATCTATACCCTTGTCTAGACTCAGTCATTATGTTAAATGAATAAATTAATATCTGAACCTGGGAAAGTCAAAGGGTATTGTCTGTTTGTCTGTTTGTTTGTTCAAACATGAGCATCCAGAGATTTATAGAGCATCTCACCCTTCTGAACCTGTTCAGGCTATCACATGATCTCCCTTTCCTCAAAGGAACTTTGTATGTATCTTGTGACTCTCTCTGGAAACATAGAGAGGAAAATGCATTGCATTCACCCAGTGCTGAGCACGGTGGCTGTGATCCAGCAAAGCATTTAAGGTTAGTTTGTCTTTAAGCATAATCCCATTGAAGTTGGTGGCATCATCCATGTACTTAAATTTAAACTCATAGTTAAGTGCTTTGCTGGATCACAGCCAGAGTACTCAGTACCTTACAGGATTGAACTCCATATCCTCTTTGACACTGGCCTAAGGAAAGATATACAGAGATGTATGAATATGTTCTTTATAGTATAAAGGTTAAATACGATATTATTCTCAGGATTATTTCATATACTATTCAATAAAAGACACTCTCCTGTTTCTTAAAACTCTTGTCAGTTGTACTGAAAGTGAGGACATTACGATTCCAAAATAATCGAATCTAGACTGACACTTATTTTTTTGATCATACTGAATTTTATAACTCGGGAGATTCAGGTTAGGTTGGCATTCTGAATGAAAGTAATTTGTTAACACATGTAAATCCCTGCAATGTTCTGTTGAAAAAGGCTAACTTAATACACAAAGGTTTCAACACATCTCCAGTGCTGGTATACATTTTAAATGAAAGTGCATTTTATAGTTTGGACTGTCAGGAACCATTTGGGGCTGATTGAATGTCAAGAGCTTCAGGCAGCCAAAGTTAAATATTTCTGTACAAGTAAGTTTAAAGCTGGTTTGGATAGCGTGTCCTATTATTGCTCTTGAAATATGAACATAACTTGAACATTTCTACCTCAGAAAATATGTAATCCACTATAAAAATGATCGTTGACATCTGCTGAGGTGTGTTATTGACCTGGTGAGCTATTTACTAAGTGGAATATTTATAGCTGTAAGAATTATGGAATTAATTCAGTTAGATAAGGAGAAAACCGCTCAGAGTTTGCACAAAATTTAGGGGGCTTGAAGGCTTTGGGTTATTTGTATTTGTGGTTGTGTTGGGTTTTTTTAATTTATTTTCATACATATGTCAAAGGTACACAGTGCACTACTGTCTCCACTGGATTAAACCAACTATAATGCCTATATATGGAATTAATTTATTACTAAAAATACTTTTTTATTGGCTGTATCACAGAATTTTCAAAGATGATCTCAAATCAGTCTAATGTGAAGAAATTTGACTGTAAACTTGGATTCACTTAAGAGGTGTTTTTTCTCCTCCTTCTTTGTGCTTTCTCTTTTTTTTCCCTGGTAAGTATCCTTTTCAAATTTAAAGTCCATATTCCTTATCTGGATATAGCCAATCAGACTTTTTATCTGCACAGACTAATGATACATTCCAAGTATTATTTACTTGATTATAAAGCCTGGTTTGATGGGATACAATCACTTTTCTGTTCTCAATGACCCACTGAATGATGACATTACTCAGAATTCCATTTAGATGATGCAAATGACCTAATCGGCTTGTCTTCTGCCATGGCAATAACTGAACTCAAATGTCACAGCAAACTTAGTAAACAAAATCTCCCTTTTCTGTAACTGAAATTATATTATGGGAAGCTTAGGAATATTGGCTATGGAAACTATCTTGTTTCTTTCACTTACATGATATAGGTATACACATCCATACTTTATATCCTGGCATTTCAGAATTTTGTAGTCTAAGCAAATAAGAAAGAAAAAACACATAATAAAGAAGAAAAATTACACTAAATTAAAACTACATCCAAGTTATTTTGTTTTGATTTCTATAACATACTATGCCTTTATTCAAAATTTGAGCAAAGTTTTCAATGAAGCAAACCTTTCTGTTCTGCTTACTCAAGTGCTGATCACAGTTGCTCTGTTTCCTCTGTCTCTTTTTCTACCTTTATAAAAAGCCTGAGTTGAACAAGCCATTAGTTAGCATCAGTAAAGTATTAGCAGAAATAACCACAGTAGCTCAGGGTTATTTGTATCACATACTGTGACATGGGTCACACAGACATCAAAATTAACTTTAAACTGTATGGCTTGGTAGCAGTTTAGTTTTGACAGCATTAAGGCTCCCGGGAAACAGCTACCCGTTTCTGCTTATGAGGCCTATGTATCTATCTCTGAGCTTGCTTGGTTTTGATACCTTGAACATTGGATAAAGTATCTAATGAAAAAAGACAAATAATAATTACATGTCCTGCTCTCATATCTTGGTTACTATACAGGTTTCAACAAAATTATCACCTAATAAGATGGGCATAGTCTTCTAGATTGTCTCAGATACACAGAGGTCCTTTACCAAAACCAAATATTTGAAACTCCAACCCAGTCCTTGCTTGCACAACAATTCAGCTGTGGCATATGAAGGCACGAACCCCATGTGAGATCCTTTACTGCATACATAAGTGCTGGTTATATACAATTGCTTATCCACCCAAGTTCTGCCCCAGAATGTGCCTATGTGCAATAAAGCACCTTTGTAGCCAGTTCACACTCAACCAAGCTGTTTTTCTCCCTCCGTGCTCATCTGAGGATGTCTTTTCTTCCCAGATTAGGATTTAAGATGTGGGAGGCTCTGGGCAGCCCCTTATTGCAGACAGGTGTGCACAGAATTGATTTGCAGGTGAGCTCAGAGAGCCACATTTAGTGCTAGTTGCTTCCTCACTACATTTTAAGGAGGGGTCCTCAAACTTTTTAACCAGGGGGCCGGCACACGGATGAAGTGGCAGGCAGTCATCTGCGGCTGCTTGGTTTCCCCCCTCAACCCGGGGCAGGGTTCTGTAAATACCGGGGGCCGGATTAAGGACCCGGGGGGGCTGTATCCAGCCCACAGGACGTAGTTTGAGGACCCCTCTTTTAAGGCATAATCACTCTGCAGCCTGGCACCCAGACAATGAACAAAGCCTTTTCTTTACCTCCACATCCAAGGCTTGGGAACAAGCAGGATAAAGCTGCACAGATTTCAGAAAGAGCCCTTATGTTTGGCAGCATCATAGAAAAAAAGTCTTGGTAAGTAGTGGTGGAATGCTGCCTCATTGCAAAATGGAGTGATGAGCTTCACTTAGAGAAGTAGCAATATGTTTATTGATATAAACCAACAATTTAACAGAATTTGATAGTGAATGAGGCAGTGGTTTAACAAGATGTGATGGCAAGGTACACTTGATTATTTACTGCATAGAGGACAGGGTCAGACAAAACTGTCAGTGAGACTCTCCTGTCGAGTTATGGGGGTCAGAAAGCTCTCCCTTGTGCTCTCATCTTCTTCTCAGAGAGGAGTTTAGGAGAAGCTGGATTCAAACTTAGTCAACTATTTACATCTAGAGGATTGTATGTGCACAATCTATCCTTTGTATCACTTAGCTAAGATTTCAGAGGTTATCATGCTATAGAATCTGTTGGGACAAAGAATCTCTCAACTTTGAGGAGTAACCTTAGGAGGTATCCCTACTCAAAGGGAAATCCTCGTGTGCAGGCTGTTGTCATGCAGGAGAGCTCAACAGGTTCTAGGCTGTCCCCTATTTATGGAGTAAGATGATTGACTTATAGTAATATTTGCATACCAGCTGTATTTCACTTGGCACATGCTCAACTAGCCCTCAACTGCTGAGCAAAATTTATGAACCTTAGCTGTTTTGTTGTTATTCTCAAAGTCCAGCTTAAGCCAGATGCAGCTGTGATGACCACCACTGGGAGCTATTGCTTAAGCAGGAAGGTGTGTGTGTTGTAATTACACTGCCATTTGCCAGCTAGACTTTCCAACTATTTTACTGTTTTGTCAACATCATTCTTAGTTAACTGTAAAGGAAATTTGATTGTTTCAAGGGAGTTCTTATGCTGAGGCAATGCTAATTACGGTATTTGTGCAAAAGTGAGAAGTAAAAGTAGCTACCCATGTTAGCAGTGGCTCATCATAAGTGATTCCACCTTCTAGTTCTCGATGCTTTTGATTTTAGGCAGATTCACATGCACTATATACTCTTTCCACAATAAGATTATGTTCCTGCCATACTACATATCTCTTTTTAAGCTGAAGGTCAAGACTGAAGTTTGATGATCTGCAACTATTGGTGAGGCTGTGTCTCAGTGCTGCAGTGTTCTCATCATGTCTGCTATGGATGTCTGCTATAAGTACTATACCAAAGCATATGAATCTAACATGGAGATAGAAGTTTCAAATTTGGATTCATATCCTTTCTTCCTTCAGTTCAAATGAACTGATTAGGGATGAGTGTGAAAGACTGATTTCTAAATCCAGCAAAGTTTGGGATTTTCTCCAAGAATTCAGATAAACACAATTAAAAAGAAATAAATAGTGAATATAGGGAATCCAAACAAAATTTGAAGCAGAACTATACTGGCTTTGTATTTGTTTACATCACAACAGTCATGTCAAAACTCCATTTTTAATACAGTTATTAAAATAAAATATTAAATACTAAAGATTAATAAACTGATACATTATTTTGCTATGAAAGCTATCCCCTAAAAGTATAGAAGAAGTATTTCTAAATGTGGAATTAATCCATAATTTTAAAAGTTTTTTACTAACTTAAGCACTGTATTTGTATCTTTGAACTGACCATATCTTCCAGTTACAGTTGTCAGTCCTGTTTATTAACTTCTACTTATGGTCAGCAACCCAAGCTTATAAAGCCTATTTTATTGTTATGGATATATATCTTTATGTACACACATACATACAAAATAATATTAGTTATATTTAGTATAAAAAGGCACCCAGAAACATTCTGAAACATTGAAGGCATGATAAAATATCTATTATATACTATTAACTTAAAATGAATTGTACAATCTGGAGATGCACATCAGCCTCATTGTTCATTGCATCTGTCGTCTTCTAACAGATTTTTATTGTTTCCTGTCCCTGTTTTCCTTTCAATTTTATCTGAAATAGGAGTAAATTGATTTTAAGATCCTGGTGAGTCTGCCACAACAGTCTGGGGAATTGGATAATAAATGTTCTACAAGAGCCAAGCCATGTCATCAACCTTATTGTACTGCAGCTTGATGCTCTTTTTGCCATAAAGATAATTGTATTTCACATACAGAAAACTGTATTGAAAATTAATCCCACATTCTCCAACCTTTTTCCTCCACTTTTTCCTCCTTGCCTACAATCAGATATTCTGCAGTTTCTTGGCGTTAAGTTTTTAAAAGGAGTAGTAAAATTTTCAACGCCTTAAACACAGAAAGGACAAATCAGTTAGTTTTTATCTATTCACAGGAAATTATAGTTGGATTTTCCACAACTTTAATAATCATGATTGTGTGGACCCCATCTGCCATCACTCTTGGTTATTCATTTCATATTTGAGACTTAAAAGGAGAGGACACTGGCACTGGGAGTATAAAGAACCTTTCTTTGCTGAAACAGTTATATATCAGTATCCTCGAGATTATTCTAGTCCCTGGGTTTCATAAATGGCATGTGACAGATTAAATGATGATGGGACAATTTGTTCATCCATGTAGCAAAGACCACAAAAACCAAGAGCACCTCTGAAACCCAGAATCTAAGAAGGATTCTAGTCAGCAGTCTGGTAGATCTAGAAAAACTCAAAAGGAATAGTTCTCAGTGCAAATTGCTTTATTCGTTATCATCTTGCCTATACCTATGCTGGGTATTCAAAGTCTTGATATCTCACTTTTGTAGTTTAACTTAATGATTTTGCTTTTGTGTTTTCTGACAGAAACTTCATTAATTTTATGAAGAAAACAAATCCCATGTTAATTATATTTGTTTTGCTTGTAGATAATGAGACTGATGGTTAGAGAAAATTGTTGACTTAAAAATTATAACTTGAAAGAATGAAGCAAATTGAGAGAGGTAGCCATACCTTTCTTTCCCCTGCAACATCACGAGTCCAAACAGTATTGCTCTGTGCAAGTATGAGTTAAATACTGCTAAAATTAAACAATTTATGCACACATGCTCACATATACATACATATTTTCACTCAGTGTTTAGAAAAATCAAACAAAAACTAATGTTCCCTAAACATTACTTTATATAACACAATGAAAGTGTTGTTTATGGACTAAACAATATGTATTTCAAGCCAATAAAGAAGACCTTTTAAGCAATTTGACTCATTAGTTACCTTGGAAAAGGTAGTTAGCTCTATTAAATAAAAATCATTTGGGTCTTCTGTGCTCTTTTTGTTGAATCTGTCACATTAATTCCACAAAGACTATGTGAATTAAGAATGAACTAGCAAGGCCTGAATAAGATACATATCAAGAAAGGGAATATGCAAAATTTCTTTTCACAAAGAAAGGCACTTCTAATACAGAGGTGTGATTTTATGGTAAGCTTAAATTGACTACTAGAAGTTAACAGTTAAATATAGCCAACTGTATCAGTTAAGATTTGTTGTTGCTGTATAAAAGGTCAATGATCATGTGTTATTTTGTTTATATGTGGAAAGATATCACACAAGGCCTACAGACTGCATAAACAGCTTTGTCATTTCTTTTTTTGCAGAACACAAGCAAGGTTATAGCTGTGAAAGAATGGAAGAAGGACAATTTTGCATTGGAAATGTTTTGGTGGACTTGTAGCAAAGGCCTGAAAAGTGGTGGGTTTTTTTGAGTAATGTTTTATGTAATCCTACTTGTCAGAGAGTTATCATTAATATTTTAACCAAAATACCCAACAAGAACTTCTCTGTGTTGTTTGTTATCTACCTCTGATACGGATGTACTAGCGCACTTCTGTAAATATAGCAAATTATACTAAGAAAATAACAGACTTCATTTTACTGACTTATCCTATTAGGACTTGACCTTCAGTGACCCAGACCTGTTACTGCATAGCAGAATGACAACCACAAGTAAACTTAATGAAAGGCCATCTTATCTTACCCGAGATTTTTCTTCCTCTTTAATCTCATTTGGCTATCCCCATGTATACTCAAATAAATATGTTGTAATATACTAAAGCTTCTAGACATCTAAGCTTTAAGAGGTGCAACTGAGCCACCCTGTACTTTAACAAATAGATAGAGGGGAATGTGGGTCTTTCTTTACATCCCTGAAGAGGTGCAAAGAGTTAATATTTGTGGCTGGTATGTATTTCATAAGCAAGTAAATCAAGGAGTCCAACTGAAGACCAAGCACGGCTAGGCAGGTAGTGTGAAAAGAAAACCACTTTTGCAAGGGAAAACGCAACTCAGTTTGCTTCCATGGGAGGGATAACACTGGATTCAGGCTATGCAAAACAATTATTAGACTGTGAATCACATTTTTTGTTGTTTTTTTGGTGTTGGTTTTTTTTTTTAGATTTGCAATTTCTTAGCATAGTCCATAGGAAAATATGCAAACAGCCCTCCCCAACCCTTCAGCAGTTTGCATAGAAATACTTCATCCTTTACAGAGGCTATAAAGCTTTCTCTCACTGCTTAATTCTCTTTAGAATATCATAAAAAATACTGTGGTGAGATGGACTTTGTACCTTTGTGGAAGGAAGGAGCTCAAAGGAAAGGTCTATCATTTTCTTTAAAATGTTACTTATTTTTGCTGGGGCTAGATCAGAGCCTGGTACAGATACTGCAAACTCTTTGATTCCTGCTTTCACACTCTGATGCTTCCAAGACAATTATGCCTATTCTAATTAAATATTTGCCATAGTCAGTGTGTAGGCAGTGTAGACTATAATGTTTCCCCATAAACAGGATCTGACATAATACAGAACCAAAACTCAGTGTTCCTCATCTTCCAGATCTTACACAAGCTACTGAGCTTCTCAGCCAGGGTTTGAAGGTGGTTTCAAACCCAGATATTGAAGAATAGAGGCAGTTACGATTCATAATTGAAAGATAATGCAGAGGCATTCATCTGTGAAGTGTATGCATGTTTTCAATTAGTTGCAAATGTTCTTTATGCAGTTCAGTATATGAGACAGGTTAGCTTGGAAAACCTGTACACCCTTTCAAACAACAGAGATGCACTTTAAAACAACTCAGACAATTTGAAACTGGGGAAAATACTTGAATAGATAAAGTGAAAGGAGGAAAACTAGGAACATGCTAGCTATTGTGATGGAGTAATAATGAGACACAATGAACCAGAGATCCCTTCTGGTTGTCAAACCTACCTTCTGAATGTGCACACTGCTTTCTCAAAAGTGCAGGATACCTTTACAAGAGCACCTTTAAATGCTCTTGATCACCATCTATACCTATACAACCCCATTATAGATATGAGGAAATTAGGGGTTTTCTGCTCACATGACCAACACTCTGTCTTGAAACAGAGCACCCTGGGGGAGTCAAAAACAAGTCCCAGCGTTTAGAGAGTATGAAGACAGATATGCAAGGGGGAAAAAAAATGCCATACCTGCTCTCTCCATAAAATCAGTTGTCTCTTGCTGTCAAGCAACTCCTCTTACATTCCCTTTTCTATGTGTGGCTGCATCTGAGCATTCGCTCATTATGTACATCATTTATCACTACCAGCACTGTGGAGCTACATGAGCATCTGTGGTATACGTAGTATGTTTTGGATGAAAGCTCTCCCTGTTACCTTTAACAATGCCAATTGTTCTACATCCCCAGTGTTCTGCACTCATCTTTGGTGGTTAGAAACAGCATTCCCAGCTGCAGTGGGAAAGAGTTTTGAATAAATATTAGGCAGACAGAAAACATATTGCTTGTAAGTTTTACATGAATTTCTATTTTAAACTATGAGTAGTACAGTAAGTTTTAACATTCTTTATAAGTGTCTAAATTAGGAGCTTACTTTATTAATTGCCAGAAGGCATCCAAGGAAATACCATTATTGTCCTAAACTTTCCAATCAATAAAAGTAATCAGGCATTTCAGGTTCAAGATATTGCTGCATTAAGTGGTCAAGTTTGAATTCAGGCTTGAGATCTCAGACCCAGGAGACTCTGACATTGTAGATACATTGCTGGTAGCAATTCCAGCCATGCAGCACCTTGGTAGAAGTAATTTTTTCCTTCAAATGCTAACTACATATTTTTGTGTCACAATAGGATAGCTTCTCTGGTACAAACTACCCTATTTGCATCATTCAGTCTTCAGAAGTGTTGGGCATGAGGAAACTTCCTGATGCATAGAGAGGTCTGGTTCATCTCTCACCGTGCTGTCCAAGCAAAGCTGTCTGTGGCTGCTGTGACAACAAGAACACCAGCTGAGATCTGTAAGAAGGAGACCACCTCACTATCTCTCGGTTCCCTGGTTAGGAGTCACATACATCCAAAGCTAAGAAGGCAGAATGATTCCTCAATTTCTGTTCTGTCCTTGATATTGGGAACTTCTGGAGGAATCCTAGATAGGAAACTACAAATACATGTCTTGGCAGACAAGGTCACAGAGAAGTTGTGTTCACCTTTACCTTTTCAGTGATAGTTGAGGACAGACCAGCACTTGGTGGTGGGATCCATGACTCCTCAAATACACATGCTTACTTGAATAATTTGGATAATAAGGCTAAAATCTTAGAATTAAAATCATACTAGGATGTTATCAGAAAAATTGTGTTGAAGCACCTAATTTTCAGGCTTACAGTCTAACTTTTTTCTTTTGAGCAACTTGCCTTTCCCCATTTACACTGTGCAGCTTATTATAACCTTCATAAATGAGATGACTAGGATCCGACACAGTGGTTGGGTTTTACAGTTGCTCATACACTTCCACTGCAGAAGAATATGTCAAAAAAATGAAGTATGATGCTTTCTGCTAATTTTAAAATTCGAAAGTCGATGAGAAGACAGTACCAACTGTTTATGGTACAAGAAAGTTAGTCCTTTTTCCTTTGTTTCCAGTTTCGTTTTGCCAACATAATAGTTGCTACCACTTTGTTCTTATGAGCTTATTTTTTTTATTGTCTTTGATTTCAGTAGCTGTTCTGCAATCACCGAAAGAAAGTTGCCAAGGAGAACTGATCTTCAGCTTAACTACAGGCTATTTCTCACTCTTGCATTGCATCTCTATATAGGTCCATCACTCACCTGCCATGTGCTAGTTTGCTGCTAGGTCTGGATTGCCCCCCTTTATTTTCCTTCCAGGGCATGCAGATGAAAGGCCATGACAGTAGATGCTTTAGTCTTACCCTGAGGTGTTGTCAGGGCACAACTGAGAAGTGAAACCAAGTTCTGTAGTCCAGTGTATTTTCCATGTCCCCCACCTGTGGGATGTATGCCTTGTCTAAAGTTTTGGCGGGTTAGTTTCAGGTCTGTTTATCTGATTTATTTCAGACACTGTCAAGTGGTTTATTAATACTAAGTGCAATGGGAAGCTTTGTGATTGTCATTTATATGATAAAATGAGACAGATAATAAGATAGAAAAATATATAGGGATTTATGCAGAGATAGGAGTAACTATTCCTAAAATAAGACACTTCAATCACACTGTCATTGTAGGCATTAAGAACTGATTCGTGTCTAGAAGATTCCAAACTCCCTGCACAGAAATGGACCTTGGTGACCAGCAGTACAATTAAGACATAGAATTAAAATCTAATTGAGAAAATGACTATACCCTTTCCCCTGTGTCTATTATTTCTAAGTTCTGTTGGCATTCATCAACTTCATTTAATCCTGTGTGGATCTAATACTGCTTCATAAGACACCGATTTTTGCATAGTAAAATAACTTCTCTGATTTGATGGGTGTTGATAATAATGGAAAGAATAGATGAGCCTCAGGTTTCCAGTGTATTCTTGGATATTGCTATAATTCATGGCAGACAAAAGCATGTTTCTTTGGGTGGGTGTGTTTTCTTACAAAAATGCTCTTCAGTGTTTCAATATCTAACAAATTATTGTGACCATAAATTTTTACAATTCATTATTTCCAGACAAAATACATATTGAATGCTTACTGGGGTTTAGTTTACGTATGTGTTTGATATTTCACAAGACTCATCTGTGGAAAAAAAAGAAGAAAGATTAAAAAAAAAGGTTTGATTAAGTTGAGAATTCTGGTTTTATCGTCAGTGAAGAACAATCATTTAATTCCAGCAGTTCTTTCATGGGTTTATGGGCTTTTAGAATCATTATAATGGTAGCAGAGAATACATTTCGTATTACCTGCATGTGGAAAACACAAAAAACATCATATGGTTCAGATCAGGTTCAGTTTGGTCATTTAAGCATTTACCATGCAATACCAGTCTTTAGACATTAGTGTTAACAAAATCAAGGAAAGTCTTTTGAGACATGATAATTACAATACTTGTTTATCCACATTTGTCATCTTTCATAGTAAAAGGGTTTACAGATTACTCCAGTCAATTGCAGATTTACAGTTCAGTTCGCTTTTAAAAATTACTGCCTTTGGCTAGGGCTCATAAAGAATCTGGAATGTGAATTTACTGCCATTGAAAATTTTCTTGGATACTTTTCCTGGAAAAAAAGTTTTGAGGCTATTTTTTTCTCTGAATACTGAGAGATGACTGTCACCCTTCACCAGTTCTAACCTGCAAGTTTTGTTTCTTCTAAACTTCGATTTGTGTTATGTATACATACTTCACATTTATATTATTCAGCAGCCACCATGAGGCATTTTTTTCTGTTTCTATAGAGTAATATATTTCTCATTTCACAACAGTATTATTCACCAGTACTTCAAAACATGTTTATATAATAGTAAATAAAACAACATAACAGCACTCTTATTGTAATGAAGGATGCTCATACACACAGGAATGCATGTTCTGGCCTTTGGAAGTTTGCAGAAAAAATAGATGAAACAGATAGATTGGGGTGGTGGTGGGTGGTATGACTTTCTACAGAGGCCAAGTCATGAAGACAGAAATAAACACAGGTCACAGGTCCCTTAAATGCTCATCTAGTGCCCTGCCCCTTATGTTTTACAGTTTTGATTTTTCCAGAAACTTACAATAAATATTCATGTGAAAACCCAAGAAGTCAAGAACTCCAGGCTGCAGTGTTTTAAATTTGGTTTAGAGATAACATTTAGTATTACCATCTCTCAAAGTAATTTTGATTGAAGTCCTTGAGCCTAGAGTGAAACCTGGCTTTTATTGCTACACCTCAGTTGACTCACGAGCAAAGCAAAATGCTTGAAAGACACTTGTACGAACACACAGCATGCATGTAAGCTTTCTACAGATATAAGACAACCAATTAACATGCCCTATAATTCCCCATTCTTAGACTAATAGGGGACACAGCAGAGGAAGAAATATGTTTGAATGTTGTCTGCTTGCCTTACCTTACCAGCCTTGGTGCTTAAGTCATGAATCAGTTCAAAAGAGTATCGTGACTCATAATAAACATGTCCAAGCTATGTGGGCTCAGCTAGGCAGTCTAGTCAGACCAACAGCTTTACTGTTCCTCAAATTGTAAACCCTGAATGCAGTGCAGCTTTGCTCACTTGCATTGATCTTCAGTATCCAAGGCTTCTGCAGTCTAAGGGGTAGAGGGACTACACTGACAGTAACAAATGAATGCTTACTTGCCCATTAATATATATTTGCTTCCCTTCTTATGACTGGCCACCAGCACTGTTTTAATTTATAAAATTGCAATAACTTTTACTTTCTGTTGGGAGACTTTTTTTTTTTCTTCTTTTCACTCATTTGATAGATTCAATTCAGAACCTGTTAACATCCATTGCTCTAGAGGAGTTTAAGTGGTAAAAGGCAAATGTTAATGGATTTTCACTGGAGAGCTTTCCTCCATGTTTCTGCAAGTGAATGTCGGTTTCAATTATTTCATTTGAGTGGCTGTTGCAAACTGAAGCACTGGCAAGAAAAAGAGGAGGGGTATCTGTAACCTTCCAAACTGCACCACTGATGTTTTCCTTATGTATTTACAAGTAGTTTTTAAAAAATATGGATACCCAGAATCTTCCCCGTTGTTCGTTATGACAGATGCTGCAGCTCTCTTTGTGGTAACAAATATAAGAAGGTGTCTTGTTGGTTTTATTTAGTGAAAAGAAGAACAAACAAACCCCACAAGTCAGTTTTATCCTCTGCAATGTCTTGAGGAGGCTGTCACGTAATCGCATGGAATGATTTTGTTCATTGAAGCAACAGTCTGTTGGGAGTCTGGGTGCTGACATGAATACTTTGCTATTTTCTTTGATATTTTCAAAGCTAAATGCCTATTTGGCTGCTTGTGGCTTTAAATTTCCACTGCCAGATGAAGGTGGTTTTTTGTTTTTGTGTTTTTTGTTTTTTTTTTTAGATCAAACCCAAAATTGTACTGTGAAGTACTTAGAAAGAGAACAGCAAGCACAGCCTTAGCAAAACTAAGATATGATTTCCCTCATTTATTTCTTTAATAGAGACATCAATCTTTTTGTCATGGTTTTGTTGCTATACATATAGAGCAACCCCCGTTTTTTCAGCCTGATTTACTTTTATTCTAAACTGAGGGAAACTACCAAACAAACAAAAAAAAACAGAAACAGAGGAATTGTAGCATGCTGCTTCCCAACTAAAATACTAAATGTGTGTGGTTTCAGCAAGAAGTATGCTGTATTTAAAGGTGCAGTGAACAATGAAGACTCATTTTCTTGTGCTGTTTTGTAAACTTCTCAGTCTTCTTTTTTTTCAGTCCCATTTATTTTACTAGACTGTATATGAAGGACTGTCACAGTCTTACCTTTCATATACTGTGTTATCTGTAAGACCTGGTCCTACAGCCAGTTTAAATACAGTGATAAACTAGGAAGCAACCAACAGCTCATAGTCATTGTAGCTTTGGTGGTGGCTCCCAGCCTGCCGCAGTTTTGTGCTTTAAAAGGGCTTGTATCAATAGGACAAGGGGAATGGCTTTAAACTGAAATAGGAGAATTAGATTAAATACTAGGAAGAAATTCTTTGCTGTGAGGGTGGTGAGACACTAGACCAGGTTGCCTAGAGAACCTGCGAATGCCCCATCCCTGGAAGTGCTCAAGGCCAGGCTGGATGGGGCTTTGAGCAGCCTGGTCTAGTGGAAGGTGTCCCTGCCCACGGCAGGGGGGCTGGAACTAGATGATCTTTAAGGTCCCTTCCAACTCACACTATTCTATGCTTCTGTGATTCTATGATCATAGCTAATGTTACCTTGGACATAGACATGACGTCTAGAGAGTAATTATGGTTTTATTCTGAAGTGGTTTGGCTCCAAGCTTTCTGTCTTTTCCTTGGATTTAATGGCTCACAGATCCTTTATTTGACCTCTCCTTCAGAGATCCCAGGGTACTCGGGTGCTGCTGCTACACTGTGCTAATGTGGAGTTAAGGTTTTTTGGAAACTCCTACTGAGTTTCTCATGTTCTGTTGATTCTGGCTTGCTCTTTCCCAGTTCTCTCACCAAGTGACCACTTGGATGGCTCTTAAAATTCATGGAAATTTACAGAAATCTTCCCAAGTCTTATTAAAATTCTGATATTTTTATTTATTTACTCAATTTTAGAAATTACCTGTAATTATGTGTAAGTAGCAAATAATTTGAAATAGTTAGGCTTCAGCAGCATCTGCATCTGTACATCCAAAACATGCATACAAAGACCATTTTAAACATGTTTCTTTCTTTTTTTATCGTGATTAATGCGATATGCTATTTGACCACTGTAGATGTTTACTCATACGCATAACATTCAAAGCTAGTATTCCTGCAGTGCTTCTTATACAGTCAATACTTTTACCAGGTTCTTCATATTTTTTCTCCTTCCTATCTTATCCCAAGTATAAAAAGCCATTTTAAACTTTACTTATGTAACAGCTAACACTGCAGAAAAAAACTAATGGACAATTTTATTTCAGTCTGATTTAATAAATGCCTAATCTTTGAATTACCTTTACTATGCAGAGTTATTTCACATAGTAGTGTGATCAGGCTAAAACTGAAAGTTTTCCTTCAGAAAAGAATAAAAGAAATTTCAATGTGAGGTCTTAAATTCTGTTTTGTACACATTAGAGAAGACAAACAATATTGATTTTGAACATGGAAAAATTTGCCTTATTTTGTGGTAATGGTAACAGAATTAGTGGTCAGAAAAGTGAAGACCGTGACATAATTCCTGGATGTCTCTGCAAATGCATTACTCCAGAATTTTCAGATATAATTCTTCCATATTAAATAACTGATACTTCAACACAATTAAATTTCTAAATATGCTAACACACACACATCTCTACTCTGTTTATCATTGATAAAAAGGAAAATGCCAACACCTCACGATACATCAAGATGGATGTATTACTCTGGCACAGGTGGAAGAATCTTAGTCAAAAAGTACTTCAATACTGGTGTTCTAAATCAGTTAAAGATCTCAGCTTTGAGAAATGGGCATATAAATTTTAGTTCCCTTAAAATCTACAACTTCAGTAAGATACTTTACTGCATTAAGAAAGTGTTAGAGTAGAATTGAGAAAATCTTCATGTCTTCATTCTATAAAATCCCATGCTCATAGTTAACTTGTGGTTTTTGTTTTTTTTTTTAAAGAAGTTCTTGTTCTCTACATGCTTTAAATCAACCTCTACTTCAATTACTACTATTTTTAACTTTCTGTCAGCATACAGATCACTGTTCAATGCCTGAAGTTCTCAGAAAACATCTGTTTTTCATTATGTCTCCTGAAGACCGTGCACAGCAGGTGGTTCAAACTCTGCTCAAATAATTACAGAACTCTCTGGACTGAGATCTGGAGATCATTGTCTTCCCCTACCGCTGTAATCGTGGAGATCTCAGTCTATTACCAAACATCCAGGAGAGATATGAAGAGAATTGATGAAATGCCAACTTACTTCTTGTGATATTTAATGTCATATTCAAAGGGCAGCAGATTTCTTGTCTGCATATGAACCATGGTAAAACTGCTAGAAAAAGCAGGTATTAAGATTCAAACTTCATAATGATCCAGACCCTGTCAGTCACCCTGCAATTCTGAGGTTTTGCTATGACTTTCCTAGGTCTGGTCATGTTAGTCCTTGAGACCAATAATAAACAGGAAAAAAAATCTCAGACACCTTCCTACTCCACTAGACCACATGTATTAATGTGTTGTTCACAAAATAACAATATTTTACTGATTTGACAAGTTTCTGCAAGAGCTAAAGATATGATCGCTGTACAATATGCATTCCTACCTCAAGTTTTCATTACAGTATTTTTTTTTTTCTTTGTTTCCAGCCTAGGGAATATTTATCTGATGGAAGATTATTCTGGTTTAGTTTATCTTGTTTCCCATAAATTCAAATGCAGGAAAACAGTGACAATCAATTGACAGCTCTAAGCAGTATTTTTGATATTACTTTGGAATTTCACTGCTTCTTCTGTTTAGGCTTTATCATTTTGCAACACAGATTTGACCACGGATACGTCATTTCAAGAAGTGTTGCAGAGATGCTGTGATGAAAATCCCAAAAAGACCTTTCTTGCTACAAACTGAAAAAAAAATTTAAATGATCCCAAATGTACACTAAACCTTTGCAGAGTCCCCTAACGAAGGTGAAAGGAGCATGATTCTGAGGTTATAAATCCTCTGCATGGAAAATGCAATTCTCAAAATGTTCAGAGAAAGTAGCCATAGCGTATTTTACTATGCTCTGGTTTTCCAATTTACAGAAGACATTTTGTTCTGTTTGGGTTTATTGTATGTTTCTACCTTTCCCTTTGCCTTTTCCATTGTTTGATGTTAATGCATTCACAACTTCACTAACCCTGGTTATTACTCACCACTCAGAGCAGTAGAAAGTGGTGACATATAAAGCGAGATAGGTTGGTCCCCAGCTGTTGCTATTTTTTATAAATAATCCTGTCAGACCGCCTAGATTACTTGAGTTCTATGGAACTGAACACTGTCTAAATCTCCTTTAAAAAGTGGTCATAAACCAAAAGTGTAGTATAGCATGCTGTGGTAATTTGATACAGTTAATGTGAAATTCTTCAGGTCTACCTGAAGGAATACAGTCTATCTCTCAACTATCTACCTGTAATGCTGTCTAGTCCTCTTAATCTTTCTCTCTGTTGGAGACTTAGAAGAATTGAATAATTTCCCTAAATGATAAAAGGCTGAGAGACAGAAATAGAACTTATATTATAATTTAAATAGGAATGTTATAAGCACTGCATTTGTAGCTAAAACATAGTTAATGGTGGGGTGGGGTGGGGGAGGGGCTGGCTGGGAAGAAGCGATAACCTTAAATGAAGATCAAATTTCTTCATTTTTTTTTCCCTGATTTTATCACACATTGTAGAAAATGAGGCTGTATGCATAGCCAAGAATAAGATATCTGCATTAGTTGTTAGAGAGTAAGGGTTTTGACCTTAATTCTGAAACTCTCAGAGTGTAGGTTATCTTGCAAAAAGTATTCTATTTGCTGTAATTTTATTTTCTTGTGGTTTACAAGTGTTATCACTTCATGTATCCACTCGCCCACACCCAAGTTGCATGTGTTAGAAGCCAGTAGAAGTGTAATTGTCTCACAGTAAATTTACCATCTTGTACTATTAGTAACTTTTCCCCATATTTCCAGAAAGATTACCACACTTCTTTTTTGTATCTGCTTTAGGAACACACAAGGTTATCCATAGCTGTTGTTCAACTTGCTGTCACATATTGCGAAGTTCCTTCCGTTCCCTCAGCTTCTTAAACTTTGAGTCTGTCTGTTAAATGACAAATCCCTCATTTTTCTAGTGTTGCTCCCACATTGGTTCAGCACCTAAGAGGCAACAGTGAAGTAAGAAAGAAAGTAAACTTGTCTCCAGTTCTGGATGACATTTTCTGATCGTTCTGTTTCATGACAACAAATGAGGCTGACATCGCTTCTACTAAAAGAACTGATAATTCACTTTTTCTGTACAAGTAATTGCAGTTCCATAGACAGATAGAATCTGGTTCTGGAAATTAAAGGCTTGAACGGAAGCATTGGGTTTTGCTTTTTATTAATTGTTTGCATAACTGCACAAACATTATTTTTAAAAAATTCTAAAATATTTTCAGGTATTAAAAGTAATTTAAGATACTAAAGTATTTTTTAATAGTTCCAGCTAATTCTCTTTCTGAAAGAACAACAGGTTGATTACTTCTTCAATTGGTTGTTTTTTGTTTTTGGTTTTTTTTTTTTTTTTTTTGCTAGGATGAGGAAGTGGAGTACATAGTGGAGTTTTCTGTGCTGCAGAACAGATTTTTTGGCCTCCTGGGTTTTCTTGCTTAGGGAAATAGGTTATGTTTCAGTTTTGATTTTTATTATTAGTATTCCTGAGTCCGTTCTTATTTTCCACTGTTGATATTTTTCATCTGCAAATGTGAAGCAGTGGCAGTTTGCTTTTCTGGGCTAGATAATATAATCAGATATATCAGTGTCTTAAGGAATACTATCATCTCAAAAATTACTTCTGTTTGAAAATGTTGTGCTTGCTTTTGTTATGACTTACAAGAAACAGACCATATTTCTATAAAGAAAGGAGACTGGAGGATAATCTAATTTTTTTCAGTGTGTTTACTCTATGCATTTCAAAGCACTGTATCTAAAGTCAGTTTCAGCTTCTTGTGTAATATCTGCTATACAGACTCCCCTGTTTCTCCGTTTCATAAAGGCAGAAGTATTATTATAGTTGGAAATCATCACTCTAAAATGACAACAGGTGAAAGAGAGTTTAACTAGCATATACAGTATCTGAAAATAATTTTATATGTATTTTTGAAATTGACTATATTTCAGTTTGACAGTGCCTTGTTAAGTAAGATAATATTTTCAGTAAGAATAAGTTGAATAAGTTGTTCCTTATTTCCTCTGTGCATTAAAAAATCATGCCTTTTCAGGCATTAATTA
The DNA here is from genome assembly GCF_017639655.2 of Falco naumanni. Classification (NCBI taxonomy): domain Eukaryota; kingdom Metazoa; phylum Chordata; class Aves; order Falconiformes; family Falconidae; genus Falco; species Falco naumanni. The sequence continues at coordinate 57,190,952 of NC_054056.1, read as the reverse complement.
TTTAAGTTACTTAATTTTTTTCTTCCTCTGAAGCAACATCAGCTTCAAAAGCCTCAATGCTTCCTGTGTACAGAAAATGTATGTGTGTATATAAATATTTGTGTATCTTCTAGCTATGCATAATTTCACATACACTTTTCTAATGAATCTTGACATTGAATTCCTATTGACATATGAATTTAAAGACTCAATGTACAAGTGTGTATTTGCTTAATATCCAGTTAAAAACCAAGGGATACTTACATGCATAAAATTGTTATTAAAATCTCTGTCATTATTTCTTGACAATGAATATAAATCCAAATAATTTTAAATAAACATTTCTAAAGAGGTGTGTCATAATGAACAAAAAAAAATACTTCCTTCCCTTCCTCTTTTTCAAGCATTAGTGTTTCCAGTTCTCAATTTTTCTAATTACTGATAGAATTCAAATCAATTTATTTCTTTTGTATAGAGAGAGGAAGTAGCCTTTTACATAAATTCTACTACATTAAATCCATCTTTAAGTTCATGTAGCCTTCTAGTTGTCTTCCAGTATGTTGGAGAACAGCAAACTTAACAAGAATTCAGTGTGTTTGGGACAGTCCTTTGGTAAGAAAGAACAATCAAAGTATGATCATATGAAATGGAAGGAAAGCACTTTAGAAAATAGGCAAGTGGGCCTACAAAGGCCTCTCAATGATATACAGAAAATAGTTATCATAAACTGAAGGAAAGAGGTAAAGAGCTTATTTCATCAGAAAAGAGAAGCAATGTAAGTTAATACATACTGTGAATTGAAGACAATGGCTCTGCAGAAAGGCAGGGGACAGAAGCTGAGGAGGATTTATCCTGAGTTAGACCACATGTAGTCAATTTGAGCTAAATAATAAAATCTGAACATGGCTGGCCTATGATTATATATGAGTTGCCTTTTAAATTAATTGCTGATTCTCTGTAAGAATTGAAGAATGAAGAGCATAATATAAAACATCTGAAATCCATGCACTTTAGCTGGAATGATACTTCAGAATAAAACAGTGCTGGAAAATAGACACTGAAAATTAAGAGAAATGAAAACATCTGTTAATGTTTCTGTTGGGATGTATGTAGTTTTTTGTTCTCCCCCCCCCCCCCCCCCCCCCTTTTTTTTTTTTTTTTTTTTTTGTTTATATGCAATCAAACATGGAACAGGAGTTTGGCAGTATTAAGCATTTAAAGAAGGTCACTTGATTTACATGTTTGAGTTCAAAGAAATATAACTTCAGTTCATAATTCTTGCATAATCGGTGGAGAACTGAAACATGAGGGAAACTATGAGAACTGTCCCTTCATTATTACTCGTTTTAAATGAATTGCTCATAAAACATAAGGTACACTTTTCTAGTGGGTTGACCCTGACTGAACTCCAGGTGCCCACCAAAGCCACTCTGTCACCCTCCTCCTCAACTGGACACAGGAGAGGAAGTATAACAGAAGGCTCATCAGTCAAGACAAGGACAGGGAGATCACTCAGCAATTACCATCACAGACAAAATAAACATGACTTGGGGAAATCAGTTTATCACCATTCAGATCAGACTATGATAATGAGAACAAAAAATAGAACTTAAAAACACCCTCCTCACCCCACACCCCTCTCCCCTGCTTTCTTCCTGGGCTCAACTTCACTCCCTATTTCTGTACCTCCTACCACCCAGCAGTGCAGGGGAACAGGGAGTGGGGGTTGCAGTCAGTTCATCAGACATTGTCTCTGCTGTTCCTTCCACCTTACACTCTTCCCCTGCTTCAGCATCGGGTCCCCCTCTCACGGGAAACAGTTTTCCACAAACTTCTCCAACATTAGTCCTTTCCACAGGCTGCAGTTCTTCACACACTGTTCCAGGGTGGGTCCCTTCCATGGGGTGCAGTCATTCAGGAACAGACTGCTCCACTGTAGGTCCCCCACAGGGTCACAAGTCCTGCCAGCAAACACATTTCAGTGTGGGTTTTTCTCTCCACGGACTTGTTTCAGCGCAGGCTTCCCACAGGTCACAGCCTCCTTTGGGCATTCACCTGCTCTAGTGCGGGATCCTCCATGTCATGTAGGTGGGTATCTGTTCCAGTGTGGACCTCCATGGTCTGCAGGGGGAATCTCTGCTCCAGTGCCTGGGGCACCTCCTCCGGCTCCTTCTTCACTGGCCTGGGTGTCTGCAGGACTGTTGCTCACACATTCTCTTGCTCCCTCTCTTCCACTGCAATTTTGTTGCTTAGGGTTTTTTTGCCCCCTTCTTCAATATGTTATCCCAGAGGTGCTACCACCATCACAAATGGGTTCAGCCTTGGCCAGCAGTAGGCCTGTTCTGGAGTCAGCTCACATTAGCTCCATGGGACACAGGGGAAACTTCTGGCACCTTCTCACAGAAGCCACCCCTGTAGCCCCACTGCTACCAAAACCCTGCCACACAAACCCACAACAGCTCTCAGTCTCAAACCTCATACAATGTAGCTTGTCAAATGTCACTGACACTTGTAAAACTGCAGAATACAAAAGCCTGTACCTAGTTTTGCTTGCCTTAATACTTACATAAGGGAAAAACCCGCAGTTTTCTCTGGAAAAAACAACACAAAAGATTATGCAGTAAGCAGTACAAGGACAGACATGCTGATATTTCTGAAATTAAATTTTCATTGAGATCTAACTGCTTTATAAATGTGATATTTATACCATATATCATAAATACAGTATATTTATGTCAAATATTAGTGACTATAAATGTGGTCTCCAACCCACAGCTGGAAGAAAATAAAACAGGGCTAATGATGCAAGGGCAAACCCAACCTCATTCATGTGTATCTGAAACTGACAGATTGAGCTTTTGCACCCAATTTGCTCTTCAACTGCAAGTACAGTTCATATGCAACTCATCAAGGAAGTTGCTTGAATGCAAACACAGTTCAAAAGTTTTAAGTTTTTAACTTGATCTTCCTTAACGTATAGAAAATTCTGTGGTTTTGAAGTTTACTATTTGTTTTACTTTATTGTTTGGTTTGGTGCATTTGGTAGAGTTTTAAAATTCTTGGCTCTAAGAATGTAAAGCAGAAGTACAGACTTAGAAATAAAGTAAAAAACTCATTATTCAGACTGTATCTAGCAATACTTGTGATGCGGCTTCCCTTCTTAGCCAAGGTTTTCCGTGACTTCATTAGAATTATTTCATGAAGGTTTCCTGGACAAAAGAATATGTTGTGTTTGGATTCCCATTTTCCCCGAGATATTTATGGTACCACTAGTCTTTCAGCTTTTGGAAACTGCAATCTTTAAGAATGCCAATTGTATCTATTACTGACATATATGTATTTAGTTTCATATTGGATATTTAATCAAACCATAATAATAGATACCCAGCAATCATTAGTTTTTAATTTAATGATTAATTCTTAATTCAATAGGATTAACTTTAATCTCAAATGATCTAATTTACATTTAATAGTATAGATTTATTATAAATGATTTCTTTAGGTTCTGTAGTAACCATTAAATGACTAGCGCCCCTTTAATAAATGACTATTTTTCCTAAATTCTGGAAAAAAGTTTAAAATGCCACAACTTATTTTCTAGTCTGAATTTTAAGTTTATATCACATACTTGAAGAATGTATCTTTTCTAGTAATGTCATTTACAGTATTGATCTACAGTGCACTTGCATTTCTTCTACCTAGAATAGATTGAAATGTAATGAGCATTTTCAGTTAGAAATTTAAAAGAAGCATTTCACTCAATCCCTGTGGAACCTGAAAGGTGCAGCAGGAGTAGGAGAATCTGCAGAGCAGTTCAGGAGTGAGTGGTATGATTCCTGTATGCTTTACAGCAGAAATAGGAACCATGTCGAAGAAGGTTACCTAATGGCAGATATGCTCAAATGCCTGGTGAAAGCATTCTGCAGATTTTAGAGATAAAAAATACCAGCCAATGCAGAGCAAGGTGAACCTCCTATGAACTCTACATGCCCTAACTTGACAGTTTTTTTAAGTCTGAGTTTCCAGCTAAGGTGTTTACAACATCATCTATAATTTTCTCCTTTAAACACAGAAAACAAAAAGGTTAGGAAATGTCATGCAAAAATATTTTCTGCTGATGAACTTCAAAAAATGGGTATTTATGATTGCAAATACAGCTCCAACTCTTTCTTATTTATGTAGATTTTACTCCTGACACATCTACTATACAGTTAATGGGAAGGAGTGGAATTCTCAAAATGTTTTCAGTGACCTGGACTATTGTTCATAGATTTTCCTGAAAAATTCATTTACTTATTCCTGCTAGAAAACAGCCTTGTACCTAACAAACATTTTTGTTTGCTTGAACATCTCAGCTGTCTAAATATACAGAATGATGGCAATCAGTAACCTCTCAGAATCCAGCAGCATTTCCACCCCCACCCCCACCCCCCGGATTTTTAATGCACCCATACAGCATCTTGTAATGCTTTTTGTTGAACAGAAGCCAGAATGTAAGCAGAAACAAAGCTTTCAGTGCTTTTTAAGATATAACGAGAGGATAAAAATATTTGAAAATAAGGTGCATTTTTTACTAAGAATGCTGCTATAGACAAAAAAGTACTATCTGCAACAGCCAAACAAGAAAATACAGAGGTATGTACTGAATCCCAGAGTTTTCCATAGTGCAAATACCACATTGAAGGATTAGATTTCTCTCTTTTTCTGTCTTTCTTCACCACCACCACCCCCACCCCCCCCCCCCCCCCCCCCACCCCCACCCCCCACCTGCCTGGTTCTCAAGCCTTTTTTTCCTTTTTCTTGTTCTTTGGTTTTTGGTTCTGGTTTTTGTTGTTGTTGTTGTTGGTTTTGTTTTGTGTTTTTTTCCAAATTGCAACAGTAGAACATGTATTATATAAACAATCTTAATATTTTAAAATAATTGTCTAGGTCATGAGCAGCATTGGTTCTGTTTATTATCTAACCTAAAGGAAACTGAATCCATGATTTATATATGCCCGAAATATAGTGCTATTTGTTCAGGTTTGAAGAGAAAGATATCTGTTAGTAAACTAATTGCTACTAGTGAGGAAAAAAAAGTCAAACAAGTGTGCAGGCTCTTGGACTCTCTTTTTCAGAAAGCAGGAATACAAAATGCAGTGTCCTGGTAACTGCCCAATATTTATACCAAAGCTGTGACAGGACACATGTAGGTCATCTTATTATGGAACCAGAAACAAAGGACCCAGCATTGTCAGGGATATATTTATTAAAAGGTACAGCCTCTCAGTGTACTAGAGACAGCAATTCGTCTGCACTGTTTTATGAGGAAATAATTTTTATTCCTTCATCATGTGGGCCTATTTGTCTCTTGATCTTATAGTTTATCCATTCTGGAACAAATTTACAGTCTCATAAAACAGTGCAGTGGTATTCTAACTGTGTAATTGGAATTTAATGTGAAACATTGTAGACTGTTATCAAGAAGTGATAGTTTTATTTAATTGCTGGTTATAAAATAATATTAAACACATCCATTGATAAAAATTTTCTAGGCAAAACATTGTAAATATATGTGCAAATAATATACATTGTATAATTATTAGGCATACATGCGGGCTTCTTTAATTTTATAAATCTTGCTAAATGTTTAATATTCTGACTTTATCATAGGCTATTTTAGCTCCATTAAGATAACTTGTTTCTGCAACTGCTTGAGGTAATCTTACTGTCTGTGTCTTCCTTGAAAAATACCATGCTGTAATTGTTACACTAGACCATCCTCTTGCATAGGGTAAGGACTTCTTTGATTAAAGCTGGATGAATCTCACAATAATTGCTCAAAATATTAATGGTTACCTGCATTTAATTGAGAATACTCCAACAGGGAACTTAGTGACTAGAAACCTTAACTTTCCTAATAAATTTTAGTCATAAGAACTAGATTATAGTTTTGTATTTCTTTGTTAATCCAGGAAATACAGGTATAGAGAGAAGATAGAAGTAAAAATTATCCCAGAAATTGGCTCTGCATCCTATTGTAGGCTACATTGCTCTCCTCTCATTTGATAAACACTATACTTCAGTATTAAATATAATATACTCCCTTCCTATACCCAAATCAGAAATTTTAGGATACCTAAACTAACAGTTAATCAGAAAGCTTGTTAATAGTTGATTGCCTTTTCAGTAAACTGAATTTCTGTTAGATTATACAGAGTTGTATCAGTAATCTTGCTGAATTTTAGCTTGCATCCCAAATACATGAAGCATATTATTTAATACAGATATGGCAGCTGCTCCCTTGGCTGACATAATAGAAATTGAACCAATGAACTCCAGAACTAAAAGCATAAACTATTATACTTCTAATGAAATGGTCAACATGTTGTTACCTGGGGCTACAAGAACTTATATCCTCTCTGTAATGGCTCTGAAGGGTACTTAACAATGTAGTCGCACTAAAAGATTGCTTATGTCCATTGCCCAGAACATGGGGAAATGTATCTGCAACTACTATAATAGGAGCTTGGATGCCTACTGCACATGTAGGAATTTATGTGTAGACACATACACTTAGGAGTTTAAATCTGATGTTGAATTCGACCCTGATTTTGTAACTGGAAATTCTTCCAGAGCAGAAGTGTGTTGTGGGTTTTATAGAACATTTAGTGGCCCCTATAGAGCTCTCTGAAGCTACGACATATTCCTTCCCCAGCAGGTAACCTGGGAAGAGATCTCTTTTAGTCAAACACATTTTCTGTTATATCTCTGTAGGAGCTTTCAGAGCCAGCTCAATGAAATTCTGCTGTCAGGAGGTAATCTACTGCAACAGAGACTAGATAAACTTAGCAGTTGTACAGGGAAGGTGAGGGCTTAATTTTAGAGAAAAGAAAAATATTCTTGTCTAGAAACCAAAACAAGGTCCTAAGAAGACAGAAAAAAAGGTAAAGGGATTGTTTACAGAGCTTGAAGATCTGTTTTTCTTGTTGTTTTTGTTTTGGTTTTTTTTTTTTTCCCCCACAGACTTTAAATATAGAGTGCTAGCCACCTGTTCTCATGGTTGATTACAGAAAATGTTTATCCTAGGCAGAGGTAAAGAATATGAAATGCACAGAAGGGTTTTTCTGGTTGTTTGTTGTTTATACATTTGGTTGTTTGTTTTTGTTTTAATTATCCCCCAAATGAACCCAAAGCCTCTGATTTAATAAAACATGGAGGAAACTTAGCATTATATCCTTTTGGAAACAAAGCATATGATATCATGCTATTTCTCCTTGGCTAAGAAAAGATTGTCTATAGCTATTTCCAATGTTATTTTTCTTTTTTTTTTCTTTTTTTTTTTTTTTTTTTTACCCAAAAATTACCATTAACTTTCCAAAGAGTCCCGTTACTGAAGGTTTTTTTGAAAGAATTGAAAGGATTTTACTTTCTTTCTAAAGAGCAATGGACTCCTAAGCGATATCCATGCTTGTGGCAGACTGGGAATAAGTCATATTCCTCAAGTAGGCATCAACAGATTTCCTTTGTTTTGCCATCTTTGGGCAATAAGGTACCACAATTCATTTAAAACACATTCACCTTTAGGGGGAGACTGTCTTATTCTTAATTATTTTCACTGGATCAATGAATGTTTTTACCAATTCAAGAACCTGATTCTGGAAGAAAGTAAGACCTATCTAATAACATAGTCAACATGGGCTGCCCCTCCCATTCTCACACCTCAATAACATTAGAACTCATTGATTAGTTGAAGCCTCATTTCAGATAGAGGTAGAGATCTTAATGTTCTATTGCTAATTGTATGTTGACTAGGAGTCTGGCCGTGTTCCTGCTTATTGGCTGGGAGGCACCATCAGCTGTGGTCCCTTGAACATCCAAGCCAGTGTATTTATCTTTGTCTGGAATTAGGGGTTAGTACAGAAGGTTCTGGGACTTTTTCCTTTCCTTTCCTTATTTTGCTTTACTTCTGTTTGTTAAATTATCTCAGTCTCAAGTTCAAGAAGTAGAATAAAATCTGTCTATGAAAGATGTGGATACAAGGATACAAATAAGCTGTATGAAAAACAGAGACCACAGTACCACTTTGAAATCCATAAACATGAACATGACAATTAAATCTATAAAAAAGACTGTGGTGTAAAACTTTTAACATTTTATTACTAGTGAGTACTAATAAATAAAGACGAACTGCAGCTCAGCTCTCAGAGCTGAAGTAGAGCTGGCAGGAAACAAAAAGTTTAAATAGATTTTTGCCTGTACTTTGACAATGTTTGATATGAAAATTGCTGGGAAAGGCAGTAAAAATAGGAACCCTTTAAGTCATTTGTGAGTCCTAAAAAACAGCAGTGGGATACATGTCCTATAGGCAATACCATTTGTAAATGACTTCTGTGGGAACTATTCATAAATAAGATGAGTAGCATTTAGAATAAAAATGATAAAACTGACATTTTTTCTCACTGAACTTGCCAGTTGGAGGGAAGGATTCCCTAGCGGGCCATTTCTAATAATGAGAACATAGAGGTAACCATTAATGAGAATAAATGTATTGGGAGCTTTTTGGAGGTTTTAAGTGCCAATAGATAATCTGCAGTTCTCCTTAACTGCAGGGAAAAAAGGATTCAGATCGATGGGGAAAAAAGACTTGAAAATGTGGCACTCTGTTTCTTGATTTAAGTCCTCAGATGACCGTGCAAGAAAAAGGAAAATTGGCACAATAGATCATAAAAAATGCAACCTCAAGAGGGCAGGCATTTATCCTTTACAATAATCAGAAAGTATGGGCAAGAAATTTTCAACAATAAAATTAAATATAGGGCTATTGAAAAATCAAATAAGGTCTTAGAGTTTACAGTAGTGACCCTATTTCTTTTATAATAACGTTTAGAAGCTACTCTGTGCTTAAATCTGATAAATGATTCTTTGTACATTACAAAATTTCAGTGTTCACATGCAGAAGCCCAAAGGGACAATAGTAGAGAGAGAGACACACAGTTTTTATAGTGTGTGCTAATCTCAGGCAAAACATAAAGATTTGAATCCTTCTAAGATAAAGCATTCAAAAGAACAGAGTTTTTTTCTCCTTTGTCAGACATTAGGGAAAGCCAGAACTTTGAAGAATTAAACAAACATGGAGTATAAAGTTGAGTAATATCATAACCATCTGGATTTCAAAAACAGCTTTAAGTTTTTCTCTAGTCAAAAAACAGTCAATAGAATAATATATGGAAAGTTTAAAGGAAAGTAATAAATACAAATGCAGGTTTGGAGATCCTGGCTGTCATAAAAAGACTATATAATTGTTAAAAGAACGGCAACAACATAATTTTCAAAATCTGCTTATTTCCAAAAGTATTGCTCCATCTCCATTGACTTCTGCTCAGAAATGTTCTCTCCCTTGAAGAAAGTGAGGTGAATTTAAATTTTGTTAATTATACGTGTGTGTATGTATGTATGTATACGTACATGTTCACACACATCTATATGGACATATTAAAAATGTCATATTGTTGTAATAAATTAGAATTTACAAGTAACACTTTTAACTATTAAATTATTAGTATATTTTAAGCATTGTTCCTATGCTTCTATTAAATTTGTTAATATATACTTATGAGACTCTTATGAGTCTTTGTCTTACCTTGCAAAATATAGTTCTAGATATTTTTGTGGTACATCAGGGTTAGGTTTTGGGGTTTTTTTATAATACGTTGTAAATTCCATGCTATCAGGAAAAGGTCATTTTTCCTGCTACCAAAAACAAAACTATATTCCCAGTGTCACATTCAATGGGACACAAGGCACACCAAAATGCCACACTGGTTTTACTACCACCACTTCCCACTCCCCACCACCCAAGTAAAAAGAAAAAAGGAAAAAGCAAGAAAAAGAAAAGTAAAAAAAATACAACAGGCAAGAGAAGCAAGAAAAAGGAAAGGAGAAAATAATAGAAAAGAAATAGGAAAAATAAAGAGGAAAAAGAGGAAAAATTTCATGAACAAAAATAACATACCTGAGCCACAACAAAAAAACCTGTTTTCAACCGACTTCAATTTCAGCTGCATCAGAATGGAAATGTAGTTTTTTGTTGGAGAGGGATTTTTTTTTTTCTTTAGCTACATTTTTTTCTCTAATAAAGTTCTGAAAATCTTGCCTTGCTTTTAAATTCAACACCACCATATTGGTTTTATTTAATTATTTTCAAGTGGCTAAAAATTATTACTCATCCACCTGTGGCTATGGAATATATTAATAACAATTTTTTGGTTGATTAACAAAATCTATATTAAAAGTTTGCTGTTTGCCCTCTAACTGTCCCAGTATTCCCATGGTGGGCAACTCATTAATGACTCTTTTCAGTTACTTACAGATATTAATAAATTGTAATGGCTTTGCTGCATTCCTGGTATTGTCCAACTACAAGTAATTACAATTCTGTACTCGATTTTGGACATTAAATGCTGTGTCACCTCACTAACTTTTCAGGTTGTGATCAGGTCACATACAGACAATGGATAAAGAATTCTTTTCTCCTTGAAAAAAGAAAAGCTTAGGGAATCCCTGCTTTTCTGTTCCTGACCACCCATTCATCATTGGGGCCACTCAAACTAAACAAAATAAATCACGAAGATCATTCAAGAATGCAAAGGATCTAAAAATAAACTAAAACACATTTAGAAAGTCTTTAACAAGTAATGACAGCATGCACTTTGTTTAAACCTGTGGCATAGGCTAACACTATAGGCCAAGACACTGACAGTTAAGAATTTAGGTCTTTCCACTTTGCTGATGTGGGAGACCAGAAATAATGATCATCTTAGGCCAATTATCCCAACAGGTGGTTCCAGCCTAAGCTACTTCCCCCATAGGCCCTATGATTTCCTACCAGTGTCAAAGGTCTGACCACAGTACATACCTGAGGGTACATAAGTACAGATTTGTGCCCTTCCTTGAAACCTAATGCAGTCCTCCAGCTACAGATGTCTTCTCACACTCCTGGAAGGGTGTATCACCTGGAAACTGGGAGGAAACAAGCATGCCAGAGTTAGATAAAACTCCAGGGTATAGCACAGTCAGACTGAACAGTCCAGCTTCCATCAGGTGCCAGTGCTGCAATATTTCTGGGGAGCACGGCAGATTTGGGTAACAGCATCAGACACGCTGAAACACTGATAGTAAGATGTTCACAGGATTAAATGAATCAGTATTTTAATACTGCTATTGTTATAATAATTTCTTCCAAAGAAAGAAGCTACAGTAAAGTGTACTCTTAAGGAACTCTGCCAGAAACTGTTGGAATTGGTTGGTGTACTGTACTTAGGCATCCCTGATACTATGCAGTTGTCTGATGTCTTAGATTTGGATCCTGTGCAGTTCAGCTGAATTCCATATTTGCTTTTAGTCTGTGACATCACTTGGAAACTGCTATCACAGGTCACAGATTTCAGAACCAGAAAGACAGCATTATTATTTTTTTTTAACCAAAAATCAAACCAAATGTTTATTTTTTTCATTCAGTCAAAAATTGCTAGCAGCTTTTCTTTAGTTGCTGTGTTATCTGTTTCCATATTTACAGCCTGGTACAGTCTGCTGAACAAGAGAATGTGCTGCAACAAATCTCAACTGTAAACATGTCTTTTTCTCAGAGCTGGCTGAGACATTTTAATTGCTGGCACAATTTTATCTGTCTTTCCCTTCTCTCTTCCTCCTTTTTTATGTAAATACTATGAAAATTGAATAATATATGAAATTATCTCCTTTTATACCTTATTATATTGTTAACAGTGACAAACATTTCTTTTCTTGGAGCATTCAACATATTTCCTTTTAGCACCGTGCCTAGAAGATTTTCTGAAATAGGATGGCTTCATTCACTCTCATGGAAACTCTGCAGTTTTATATCTTATTACACCTGTTTAACTAACTTCTTTTCTGAGTGGTTGTGAAATTAACATTCTTTTCTTTTATGTTTCCAGAAACGCTACATTAATAGCATTAACACAGGTAACAGTAATGTATTATACCTTACTTTGCATGTAACTTGTTATAACGTCTGATATCAGAACAAGTGCTAGTGCCTTTTCTGCTCAGCAGGAGCTGAATGAAACAAAGATATCAGACTCCTTCGCTCTGTACTTCCCATCTTATCCATCACACAGCATATCTCCTCGCAATAAGTTCTCACTGCACTGGCAAAATTAACCAAGTATACACCCTTAGTGACTAAAAAGTGTCAGTAGTTACACTGCAAGAAATTTTCAGGTGGTGCAAATTTCTGGCAAAAAACAGTAATAGCTTTTAAGGTGGGACAGTATAATCAAATGTGTAAAACAAAGGTTGATCTATCACATCTTCATTCTTGACATCTTGTGTCAAGTCAAAATGAGGAGAATGATTTGCATTGACAAGTGAATGATAACAATCTACAGCAATGCCGGTGCCAGAGCAAAAATCTAAAGGCATAGGCAGGAAGCCGGAAGCTTTGAATGTTCTCTTGGAAGTCGTAGGCTTTTTCTCTTATACTGTCAGATCTATGGATTAAACTAGACAGCTGATCCTGGTTTGAGTTTTAAATGTAGGTAGAATTTATCTGGAAATCATTTAACTGGAAAGAATGAAAAATTATAAAGTAAACAAAATCACTGGTTGTCTTATCCCTGGCTGTCTTCTAGCTATCAAATAGAAGACATTCTGGAAGTTATCTTCAAATGGTAGGTAACTTCGTATTCAGCATGCTCTTATCTCCTCATCCCACAAAGTCATTAATTTTATTTCTACATCTTTATATGAAGAAATTTAAAAGATTTTCCTTATTTTATACAGGCAATATTGAGGACAGAGACTTTAAATCACATACAGAAACCCAAAATTGAATACATAAAATCTGAGTAGATATGTGCCAAAATCTAGTCAAAGATGTTCTCTTACTTGGAATGCGAGCAATCAATCTATGAAAATTGGCCATTGTTCACCTCTATGTTTTGGTTTTGCCTATCATGTGATAAAGTGTAAAGTTTTAAATTAGTATTTTCCTATACATACAGTAAATTGTAAATCAAACAATTTCAAGACGAAAAAAAGCTACTTGTCTGGGTTATGATTCTTTGAATTTTCAGCCAATTTCAGCTGAAGGACTATATTTAGCAGGCTTTAGTTATGCAATACAGTTTGTCCCCCTGTTTTTACAAAACCAGCAAAAAAAAAATCTTGCTATGTTTATAAAATAAATATAAATATTAATATATAGCTTGAGTCTTAAAAAAATCTTTTTTTTATCTTGTATCATCATTCCTCTCTAGCATTTTTTTAGTGTGCATTATAGAGAGCTATTGGTATGATTTGTATTTATTCTGGGCATATAGTCACGCTTGAAAGAGGGCATATGAGGAATTCTCAAGCCTTGTAGAGGGCACAGATTAAATGTCATCAGCATTACTGAGTTCAAAAGCAAGGATCTTCATGTGTTTCATCTGGTGTCTAGTCTCATAGTGATCCAGAAATATTTTCATATTTTTACATTCTGTTCGGGTCTTATGCTACTCTTCGTGATTTTTCGGGACAGGTTACTAATTAAGAAAATTCAATCTCAGAAGATGGAATATGGGCATAAAAATGCTTTTATTGAAATTATTTCTTGTAGGGATTTTTTAAAAAAAGAAAATTACATAACATGTAAAGTATTTTAATGAAGTCTTTTAAATTGTAGAAGTAACTGCAACTCTTTTCCCTTCATTAAAAGAATTTTAATGAGGCTTAGAGTAGGCTATTATTCAATAGCTTGAGAATACTGACTATGCTAAATTAATCAGTTTATTTCTACCATGCATTTGCCATTCTTTTAAGCATGGAATGGAAAAAAGTCTATGAGAATTCAGCCTTAAAGCTTTTCATAGTTATCCTTATGTTGACACTTCTTTATATTTTGATTCCTTTATATTTACTTTGATTCTTACTCTATTTATGATTATGAAGTTCAAGACACTTACATCTGCATTTACATTTAATTGAAGTAAAATATTAATTTATCACTCTCAAAGAAAATTTTTTCTTTCATTCTTTTTCTAATATTTCTGTATTTTGTGTGTTGCTTAATCATGCTGGACCACATAAGGGCTATTATGCTCCTTAAAAATCTCTGCACAAGATAAATGAAGTGTTACGAATAACACTCTGTAATTTTAACCTGTCCTGCATTTCTCATCTTAAGAGTTTTATTACAAAGGTCAGTCCTGAATGAATAACTTGTAGAAATAAGGTGTTTAGTAGAAGTACACACAACAGCAGCTCGGTCAAATCTAAGACTATCAAAAATATAAGACACAGCAAGGATAGTTTGAAGGACAGACAAGGGAGTTGGTTTAATACAATTTCAGTGTTACACTTGCTGATCTTATATTCCTTTTTATCTAATGTCAAGAGTCTAACCTGTGCTAATATGCAAGATTTCTCACCTTGATAAATCTGATTACAGAAAATTAGATTTAAAAAATGGATATTACCATATGCAAACACTGCAAATTAGTGAATATATGGTGTCACAGATCAAAGATAAGTATTTTCTGAATTTCGGACATAGAGGAAGCTGACATTTTTGTTTCTCAGTGAAAAACCTTAGGAGATCATGGCCGGTTTTGCTGCTTCGTAGGTGGTCCAGAACCAGAGTAGTGAAGTAAAATATTTGCCTGTGTCTGTAAAAGTTTCCCAGGGACACTACCTTTTGATATTTTTGTGTAAAGTGACTGAGACAAAAAAGACAGAATTCATACTCTGAAATGCCATGCAAAAATATTAATTTTTTATGACAACAAATTTCAAATGAAGAATGGAGGTGCTTTGGTGACTTCCAAGAAAAAGAGCATGTGAAAGCACATGTTCCCCACTGAAATGTAGTTTCTATTTCTAAAAGAAATTAAAAAATAAAGAGATAGATTATGTGAAATGACAACAGCGTCTTCCTGAAAAGATATCTGGACCTAAATGGAAATAGATTAGACACTACTTATGCTTGGTAAGTAAAACTGTAGTAACATTAATAGAATATTAAATCAGGTTTAATTCTAGGTATATAATCCATGTGTCCACATGCCTACATATATATAAATATAGAACTAGACAGTAATTTTTAATTTTTGAATGAGGTATTAGATGTTTAAAAGGTGTCCTTTATACAAAATAAATAAATAAAAAAATAAAAATATATTAGAAATAGAGTAGCATATATGAAATGCATTTTAAATGCACTAAAGCTGACTGAGAAAAACTATATATTAAAAACACTGTGTTATATTAAAATACAGGACAGTAAACATGTGACTTTGTGTCTGGTTCAGAAATAGTGGGGTCAAAACCAAAAAGGACACTGTAATTGAGAAATAATCAGATACAGTTTGTAGTATCTGAAGTGTTATTCTGAAGTATTAGCAGGAAACTAAAGAAGGAAATTCAGTAAATGTATAATTTACAGGAAAATAATAAATACAAACTTTTCAAGGAATAAAAACTTTATGAATGTCTACTAATTTGTTCTGCTTATATAGTAAAAGTCTAGAAAATTTGTATGCAAATGTATATACTAGAGGTAGCTTGCATATTTGATAAGAACAGGTATTCTGCACAATATTTACAACAGAATGCCTCAAATTACAGGGCACTTCGTACAGTATGCAGACAGAACATTATATTTTCCAAAATCCTGGTACAGTATCAAGACATCATTCTTGTGTGTTATTTGAGTAGGTTACTAGCTGCTCACACTGTACTTGTAATTGATGATGACAGTCATGAGACACTGCTGTATTTGGTTTATATTATTCATTAAATTGAAGACTTAGCTTAAATTTCCTGTCCAGTTCTTATATCTTCTTTTAAGTGCAGAGCTCTTGGCTACTGAACCCCTTATGACTATGACAACTGTGTGACTTTATAAACCTTAAGGTGTAACATGTTAGATGAGAAAAAGAAGGATGTCAGGGACTCAGAGTTTGAATACAAGGAATAAAAAATTTGGTATGTTGATTTAGCATTGGGCAAAGGTCAAAACAGAAAGTTTTCAGCCTTGGTGTACATGATGAATTTTTGTTTTGAATTTTTAGAAATAAGTGATTAATGCATTGGGAAATTACATGGGTTTTGAGCACTGTCATGACAAAAAGCACTCACTCCCAGAAGATCAGGTAGAACACTTGACAAAACAGCTAATCTCTGACTGAAGGCAGTATATTTCAACCATCTCTTTAACATTTTGTAATTATGCACCTAGAAATTATCAGTTTGAAAAAAACAAAGATGTAAGTCTTTTGAAAATATGACTTATCAGGAACTTTTTAGTTTATGTTAAATCAAAGTATCTTGAAGATGTAGAGGGCACCTTGATGTCTTGGCATCAATTTCACGCACATATCTCTTTGATATCTGGGTAGTATGCAGATAAGAAAGACTAAAATTATTCCAAATCTAACAATTTAGAAATAGTCACAAAATATATGACTTTTCAAAAACTTTTAAAGGTCCCCGGTTTAAAAGTCTTCAAGAAATTACAACACTGTCAATTAACAAGAAAGATCCTTATGAATTAATAACTGTACACATATAGGTAACAAAGACCAGAAAAAAAGGTCAGGGTATACAAACAGTCGGTGTTTATGTGCAACACATATTCCCACCAGAATATTAAAAGATCTGCAGTGAAACCTGAACTATGTAATAAACTCCCAAGTGATCCAGAGTAAATTGTGAATACTGACATCTAAATGTTTTCTATGATAAAAAAATTATTTGGAATAATACCATTTTTAACATCATTCAAAAAACCTGAAAAAATAAAAATGTTATTAAAGTATATCTCATGATAATGGTCAATAAAATGGCACCTAAAAATCAACACCAACAAATGAAAAGAAACAGAAACAAAAAACCAAAAAATATTTGGCTATATACACAGACTAATAGGATAGGCCTAAACCAGCTATTCAGGCCCAGGAAATATGCTTAGGTGCTTCTCTACGTGTCCATGAAAAAAGTATTGCTGAGAGCTAAGCAACAATCATGAAAAATGTTAGAAATTTTTATGAAGGAATTCAAAGCCAAATTGCCACTCAATCACTTAAAAATGTATATTGTTCTCACACTTGAAAGCCATACATAATGCTGGTCACCTATTAAAGATGATGCAGTAGAACAAGGAGGGTAGAGAGTAGGGCAAGACAGATAATTGGAAATATAGTATAGCTTCCACAAGAGAAGTTTTCTTTATCCTTGAAAGCTATGATCTAGGAGGATTTTTGAAAGGTTCTAAAACCATGCCTGTCAGGAAAAGGCGGGTAAGGAATGTTTACTTTCTATTTCTCTGTCATGATTTAACCCCCGCTGGTAATTAAGTATCACGCAGCCACTCGCTCACTCCTCCCTCTCCCAGAGGGACTGGGAGGAGAGTTGGAAAGGAACATAAAACTCAGGGGTTGAGGTAAGAACAGTTTAATAATTGAAATAGAATAAAAATGAAAGAACAGTAATAATGATGACAATAACAGTTATAATGGAAAGGGGGAGGAAAAGAGTAAAATCCAGAGGTAAAGGAAGAAAGAAACACATGGTGCACAATGCAACTGCTGACTGATGCCCAACCAGTCCCCCAGAAATGATCCGCTCATCCTGGCCAACCCCCCAGGCATATATACCAAGCCATGACACCCCATGGTATGGAATATCCCTTTGGCTAGTTTAGGTCTGCTGACCCAGATGTGTCCCCTCCCAATTCCTTATGCCTCTCCAGCCTTTTTGCTAGCAAGGCCTAAGGAATTGAAAAGTCTCACATTGAAGTTAAACACAGCACCACACTAGCTCCTTAGAAGATAATTAACTCCATCCCAGCTGAAACTAACACATTCTCATAACAAAGAAGCTAGGATAAAAGAGAATTTCATCAGTAGTTTTAAAACAAACAAAAGGATATTTGTTTTACATAGTTTATAATTAAATTATAGACCTATATGCTGAAGGACATTGTGAAATATTTAAAAAAGTGATTAAATAACTTAGTGGGGAATAGGTCCCTTGACATTAGATATAATTGTCCAGACAAAATTTATTACTGACAAAATTCCTAAGCAACCAGTTGAGGAATGTTAGAAGAGTGATCTCTCTAGAGTTTCTCTCAGCTTTACATTTTTTTTCTCTAAGATTCTTGTTATGAGTCATTATGGGACATAAGGTGTTAGACTAAATGGTTTGTCTTTGTGTGTATGTTCCTACAGTCTTAACCTTGACAATTATTTTTCTGGATTGATAAAGATTATCTTTGAGGTAATTATAAATATTCTTCAAACACGTTCTTAACTATTTTTGCCATCTCAATCTGAGTATTAACAATTTCTTACCTAGGAATATTAATAAATTACAATGTTAGACACGGGTTCAGACAATTCTGCTTAGTCAAAAATTGGAAGTCAATTTAGAGATGCAAGATTGAGTGTCCACCATTGCTAGTACACCCTTCAGTTTTTTCCTAGACCTGGAAAACAGGGAAGTCAGGTCTCAGTAAAGGTTATTCAGACTGGCTGAAAATGGTTATGTTTAAGAGCTGTCAGAGCAAAGCCGCTCCACTGGCCTTACTCATAGAAATTTAGACCTACAAGGCTTCCTCAGTAGGAGAATCTAGACTCTATTCTTCAACATTTCCACCATTTTAATGAGAACTCTGGATGAAGTACAATACAACTTTGCATTTTCAGGTGATGTTGGATTGGCACAAACACATTTATTTTGATAAAGTCACAACATTTCCTATTAGCTAATAAATAAGTTCCATTGTCTTATATACCACATTACATTTCAGTTAATAAATTGAGTCAAGAAGAGCTGCTGTTCGATGTGGTACTTTTTCCTATCAGTATAATAGGTATCATATATACGATTTCTGTAAATCCTAAACTGAATTGAGTAAGTGCAGTAAGGTAATTTGTTACCATGACATTGAGTATAAAAATTGGATTTTTTTTAAATTATTATTCTCCCATTAGAAAGATAAGGTGATCTTTTCATTAAGATAACAGAGATCAATAAGGTTTGTATTGCAGGTTTACAGAATCCATGGCAAATTACAGGAAATAATCTAAATTTAGGTATGACGACACTATCATATACAGAAAAGAACAATATTAATGTCCTTTTCATGGTCTTTCTCTAGACATGATAAAAGGTGGGATAAAAGCAAGATTTAGCTATGGATATATTGAAAAATCATCATTACTATATTCCATTTTTCACTCAGAGGAAGCACTTTTCTGTGCTCTGCCTTGTGACCTTTTTTCCTTCTAGCAGGAAAATATCCTAGAAGCCATCTGGTGCACACTAATCCATGATAATTTCTACCTATGATTTTTTTTTGCTTACCACTCTTTAAATTTCAGTATGTCTTAGTCCAAGCATATACTGATGACATTCACCACCAAAACTATAAAGGTTCATTTAAAAAATTAACATCTCCTGGGAAACATTGGTAGATCACAGTGACTTGGAGATTGACAAAGATAAAAACATTTGGAGTTGAAACGGAAAATGAAAAATATAAAAATTGTCGTTGAATAATCTTTGTGGATTTATTTTGTCATTACTATTTTACTTACTGAGGAATTACATTACCTTTATATTGAAAGAGAGAGTCAGAGGTGGTAGGCATATCATAGGAGCTGATGTGTTGCAAACTTGCTTTCAGTATAATAAGCATAATCATATTTGAGGTAATACTCTTGCTTTGATAGCACAGGACCTTTCCATTGAATGTGAAGGAGATTCTCTGTTAAAGACACCAGCTACAAAGCTGAATCAGGTTTTTTCTGTATCACACTACAGTTCCCAGTCTTTGCTCTTTAATTTTAGATTCCCCCAAGAAATATATCCCTAAATACTAACCTGACTTTAAACAGTAGTGAAAAGGAATGGTAAAACAACAAAAAACCAACATCATGTCAATAAAATAAAACCTAGAGATAGACTTGAAAATGAATGTTAAGGCCACTGGACTTTTGGAAAATAGTGTCTTTGGACAATACTGAGACCAAAATTAGAAAGCTTTTGGTGTAATTAAAACCAGGAACATTAAGGTGAAAACCACAGTCCTAAATTAACATGTTAGAATAACATAGCTGATGAAATGAACAGAAAGCAGAAGAGTAGAGATGGGCCATTTAGTCACATGCTGCTCTTCTTTAGCAGAAGCGCTGAGCTGCCAAACTGATGGCTGTTCATAAATATTTGCAATACAGTTGGTCCTAGCACCAAATATGACAGCTTTCAATAAAACATTCACTGTGATGCTTTGAGATCCACAGAGGTACATAAAATAGTTCCCAAACTGCACTTTACATGCAGTTTTCCATTATACACTGCACAAAACGTCCTTGACATTCAAGAGTTTGCCATACATATTTTAGCATGCATCACTCCAGGGTGTATTTGAAAATACCCTCCACTTGCCTTTAATAATAATGACTTGTCAAGTGGAATCCAGATCTTGGTTAATCTAACATAATATAGACTTGATGGTTTTTATTAACTGTCAAATGGAACCCAATAGCCGTCAGAAACATTTTTCCCTTCTGTCATGCATTTGTTCTCAGCATGTTTCATGTCTTGACCACTAATGTAAAAGGTTAATAAACTGCAGTATTACATGTCATTAATATTCAATATCCATGGCAAGTGTATAATTTTGCAGATTTTTTTATTTTAAATATTGAGACATTAATGTGGCTATTCTACAGCCTTACAGAAGTGTATCGTGCTTCATGCATTGGCTAATTTGTCTGTGAAGAGTCTGTGAAGCATCTCTGACACATTAGACTTTCTGCACCTTTACTAAAATCCACGTGACTGCTTCAGAAATCTGAAAGGTTTAGTTTGGTTTGGTTTATCTCCTTCCCCGCTTTTCTTTTCTTGCTATCACAAGCTATGATTATTCCAATATTCTTTAATAAACATTTTATCCTATGTCAAGCATAAAATGATCATAGATAATAAAGAGGTCTGATTTTCAAATATCTATTTGCGCCACTGTCATTATGAGGCTGGTTATCAGTGTTTGTTTTTCTTCACACTGTTATGCTTCTCAAACAAAGCAAGCAAGTCAAACCTTGTTATGGCTATAAACAAATTGCCTGGGCACCAGTCAAGCTTATTAAAAATTCACAGAGTTAGAAGTACAGAGATATAGGTGATGGAACTATCTTAGATTTGTGTGATAACAGCAGAAAAATATTCTCATGAAAACTATTCTAGATTTATGTTAGTGACACGTGCAAATGAATTTGATAAAAAAACTTAGAATGAGATTTGTACTAGAGTAATAGGCTGAACTAGACATTATTAACCTGTTCTTCAGCCATATATATTGCAAATTATTGTATTTTTTCTTTAACTCTTAAGTTTCTAGTCTAAATTGTCTCCACTAAAAAGGATGAAAAAGATGTTATGTTCAACATATTTAGCTATTACTTGTGTATCTGCTTACAGGCCTCTTTAGAAATCACATTTAGATTGTAGCTCAAACCAAAATATTATTGTTTACCTTTTAAAACAAAACACTTCATTTGAAACTCTTAAACTGACACAAAATTTCCTACCAATCTAATCCATAATAAAATGTATTTCTTGTAAACCTGAACATACCAGACTAGAGCCTTAGTGTCTGTCAGCATTGCTACATACCACCTTTCAGTTATCTTTTTTAACACTGGCCACCATTGGGTAAAATAATTTTCCAGTTACTCTATGTCCAAACTCCACTATTAGCCAGTCTTATTTATAAAATACTGGAGGATAAATTTGCCTTATTTACCAGTAAAATGCAACTGTTTCTCAACAAAATAGAAAATAGGCCTATTGTTGGTGTGTCAATCCTTGTTGCTACTGCATATTAAAGCTGTTTAAACAGAAAAAGAAAAACAATTGCTTTCTAGTTTTTGAAGTTTCACTTAAATGGGGAGTAATTAATGATGATTAGGTTGTTAAGGACTATGTGAAGTTAATTTAGCTTTAGATTGTTTATGAGCTGTGCAGGAATTTTGTTGGTTCTTTTGAAAGTTTCTTGGAAGACAGAATAAAATCATCTATGTAATTCTTCTTCCTTGAAAAGGTTGTTTAATCATTTAAAAGTCCAGTGTATTTGCAGCTTAGTTAAAATCCAGTGTTTGTTTAAAACTGGGTCAACAAATCAAACTGTCAATGGGAGCTCTAGTGATGAGTGACAATTCCAGCCCAGGTGAACATGAGAGAGCACACAAGTGCTATTACCTTAATGAAGTTTCTACTTCTAGGTGCTACTGTCTTCTGTGAAGATAAATAAGATTACTTAACCCCTGAGAGTTCACAACACAATGTGCAGCTTTCAGGCCATGTGAAACCTTGGTAGTCCCAGTAGCATTGCTGCTCTTCTATTCTGTTTTCTCTACTTTGGCAGTATTAATAAAAATTACACCAATCATTCTTAAGTATTTAAAAAATAGTACTTTATACAAAACTAATAGCAATAATATATTTACAAACATGAATTATTCATGATAATAAAATTTACCTATTTCACATGGTCATTCAATCAGGTAATCATACATGAATACTTATTTGCTCCTTGAATTACTGCTTGTCAAAGAGCACTTTTGGCAGACACAGCAACTCAACACTGCCAATGACTTTCTTTTGTATACCATATGGAAAAGAAAATCCTGAAATAATGTTTGGAAAAGATGCAATAATTACTTTGTTACAAGATGGGGTGGGTGCATTGTATCATATCCTATTGTGTTGTTAATTGGCTTTCACCAGCATAAAGAAATCTAGTCATGCAATGTGCTCCAAACGCAGAATATTCCATACATTTTCTCTCATCCCAGAAACTGACTTTTGATGATAGTATACACAGAACTTGTTGCTAGTTTATATTAAGACCTGTCTCAGTACTAACATCCCCTCTTCAAAAAGAAGCGTAAGCCAGAAATTCTACCATTGGGTTCTAACCATGTTAAAGATGATACAAGGAAAGGAAAACAATGGTGAAAAGAACTGTATTTACTGTAGAACTTGTAAGAAGGGATGAAAGATATTTAAAGTTTTTACTTAATATTTTGGTTTTCCTGTTAGTATGTTTCGGTCTGTCCATCAGCACCATTAATCTACATAAAATTTCTGATTTCAGTAAAGCATGTCCATATTTTAAAGAAAATATAAGGATTTTACTGAAAGACTATTAAAGGACATTACACCTTCTTCTATGTTATTAAATGTCAATTTTAATTTTCCTCCCATAGTGATGGGCTGCAGTACTGTTCAACCAAAGCTGGCTGAGATCTAACTGGGTGCGGGGATGGTGGGTGCTTGTGTGGCACATGTGGGAGTTTGTGATTCCACTATGTGACACCCATGAAATCTCCAATAGGTGAAGAGACAAGGAGCAGGGAAATGCTTTGTGAAATACACTATATTCTATTTAGACTCATTAGGACAGAATGTTCTCTTGAATACAGAGTGGCTCCCTGAAGGAAAGGGACTTACTTTGCTGCACTGCAAGGGATTTACTTGATGTTTACAGAAGCAAAACAGGGAAAAGAACCAGATCCCCTATTTAGTACCAAGAATTCTCAGCTTTCAAGATTTATGTAAACTCTTTTTTAATCACTGATTATTTTTTTTTATTTCACACTTGTGATAATTCTGCATGCAAAGCCTTCAAAAAAGAAATGAAGCTGCTAGAACAGCAGAACAGAAAACAACAGTTATTATTCCCTTCCCATACTGCCAGTTATTTCATTGTAAATGGGCTTTGTGCAGGGAGACGTGATTTCCTCCCTTGCTAAATAAATGTATTGACCTTAAAAAATAGACTAAACTGGGCATGGTTTAAAACAAAACTGGTTTTGTGCACATTTTTAATTAACAATACAAATATTTTCAAAATAACAACATTTTTAAGTTGGCCATAAGACACTCCAAAATGAACACTCAGTGGTGGTAATTCATGCCTAGTGGCATTGATGATGACTTACCCTTCAGCCTCATGGCTAGCAGCAGCACACTAACTATGAATTACTGCCACACAGTTTATGTCCTACCATACCTTATTGCTTAATTAAAAATGAACCAGTTTATTAAACTGAAGAGATGAAACATCACCCCCTACATGCCTGAATGAGTCTTTGAGCAGCACAAAAGTAGTTTTCAACTTTCCTCACTTCAAGCCTCTCACGGTAACTATTCACACAGATTTCTTTTGCACCGTGGTAATACATCTGTTTGCAGGATACTGAGTTGTAGAAATGCCTAGATTCTGTATACCTACCTTTCTCTTAAGCTGTCATCCTGCCATAATAAAACACCTCTCCGGAAATACACCCTAAATAACTATTTCTGAGACAGCAATATAATTTTCCTTCAGTACTTTGCAATGCAACAACCCTACCAATGACAGTGCTCACAGAGCCATGACTATTAAAAAAAAATTCTTCCCCAGAGTTGGTTAGGTAATGTTCTTTTGAAGCTGGAAGACAAAATCTAAGTGTGGCAATAATGTTAATGTGCTTGCTACAGAATTATTCTGAAATCTCACACAAGGTGAGTTTCTAGCAGAAAACGGTATACTTGAAGTAAAATTAATATTTCTAATGGGATCCAAAGATAAGTTCATGTAATTAATAAAGACATAACTTACTGCTAGTGACATTCCTTTATCATGTTTTAATACTTTTAGAAGCGTATATTGACTGTAATTACATTATCCCAAACTTGATTCATTGATCATTTTGATTTCCTTCCACTTATGTTTGAAGTATTATTTTTCTAAATTTACAGGAATTTTTTCCTCTCCATCTCTGTCTTAAGAAAATATTACTCCTTACAAGTTATGCTGCTTCTCCTCTCCTATCTTTTCCTTTAGTGCTCCTTCACTTGGCCTTCTAGATACTATTAATAAAAAGTTTGCTAGAGTATTGTCTAAAATTAGGGAAATGGGTCCGAGTATACAGTAATACCTGTATCCTTCCATTCTTCACAAAGTATTCAATTATTTGCATGAGATTTTTTATCTTATTTTGCAGCTAGCTAATTGCAGGTAACTAGGTAGCAACTGAACTACTGGCAGCAGGTGTGGAGAAAAATGTTGACCCCAATGAGGCTATTTTCAAAGTAGGAAGTCAGTTTCCATTTTAGTCTTGGAAACTCACAGCTCCTTCAGCATAAATATAATTTTCCATTTACATCTTCCTTCAATGAGTGTGTTAATGACTTCAGTGACATTGTGAGATGGTATGTTTCTTTCCACTGTTGTTGCTTCAGTAGGAAACTTATTAGTACTTTTATAAAATGATGAGTCTGTTTGTTCCCGTATTTTCATCCTTCTAAACGTCCATTGGAAAATGTCTGTCACTGAATAATGCTTTGATTATATTATCAAACCTTTTGGTAATGACTCACGCAGAGTAGAGATATCTTTTTTCATTTGCCTAATAAGTATCACACTTTTCAAATTTCCTAGATCATTACCCCTGGCATGTGTCAGAATACTTCTGGGGCCTTACAAATTTAGCAAACCATTCAAAAAATACAAAAACATCAGTTGCAGGCAAATGAATCCTTTATGCCCAAAATATTCACTAAAATTTTCAGACAGGCATTTGATATTATGAATAGTTTTTCTTAATACACATCTTGGCCCTGGTTAATACAGGAGTGCTCAGAATAGACCACTTAGTCATATTAGTGGGTATGTGAAGGACAGAGCATAGAAATAACCAGATCTGAAAAAAGGTGTCTAGAAGGTCATATAGCTCCTGGTGGTGCCTCATATAAAATTTATATGCTACAAACTGTAATTATAGTTGGTGCAGGTACTAACACATAGAGTGCAGGCTGGCTAATGCTTCCAGTTCTGAAGCCATTTTCAGCTGTTGATAACTTTGCCAGACTTCAGGTGTTTGGAGTGAACTGTGCATGCTACATCACTTTGACTACAAATTTTGACATAAACAGATCCTCAATCTCCAAAAACTAGCTTAGAGGGGGAAATTAAAAAAAAAAAAAAAAAAAAAAAAAAGAAAAGAAAGAAGGTATTAAAAAAATGTTGTTTATTTGTTTAGAAAGAGGAAAGAGACAGTAGTATGTCCGTAACCTGACTGAGAACTTCAGAAACAGACAGTCCTTCTTTTTGGTTCTGTTTGGTTCAGGGTGTCATTAAACAGCTTTTCAACTTACTGCCAGTTCTGTTTATTAAAAAAAGTGCCACTCCATACTTCCATCACATGCTTCAAATCCAATAATATAACTGACATACGTTCAAGAGTGACCTATTAAAAAGACTTACTGCTAAACTCTGAAGCTGAGTTGCATGTGGTCCAGAGAGAACATGCAGTTTCTATTTTCTGACAGCTCTGAACCCCCAAATAAGTAATCAGCCATAGCCAGAATGAACTTCTACTATTTTGTGTGATGGACTAATGATCACAGGCCTGAAAAATGAGACATATGTTTCTTCTTGATTTAATTCCTCCTGTCCTGAAAGGTTCAGGACAGTCAGTAAAGAATGAGAACATAGGAGACAGAGAATGTGTGGGGCAAATGATAGCATGGTGGATAAGAAGTGTGAAAAGTACCATGTTATCTGAGGGAGAAGTAGAATGGCTGAATTATTACAAAGGAAAGTGATTTGCTGATAAGGAATTCAAAAATGCATTAGTGTAGACACAGGACAAAAGAAGAATTATTAACCAAGAGGTTCAAGAGAATGACAGAAAGGATTGAGGGAAGATTATATGAAGATAAAACAGGAAAAGTAGGGGCAGAAGTACATATTTTTAATTTGGTATATTCCTACCTACAGCTGCAACTGATTACAAAGTCATGAGATACTGCATTAATTTTCTGCCAGAGAAGGTTCTCTAGCAGAATACATCCCTCACTGGTTTTTCATTCCTTTCTAAGTGTTACCCCATGTAAGACAGCAGCCTTCCACTGTCACTCTTTCCTTTATCAGTTCAGTTCACATAACAGTAAGGACCCTCATATTGATACTGAGTACCATTTCCAAATACATAGCTATCATGTTCTGGTACAATTTCTTCAGTTTTTAAAAGGTTTTTACTTTTTAAAGGAATTTGCATCTCAGAATAATGTAAATACTTTTAAAGTTGATCTTGAGCTATATCACACCATAAATAAAATTTTTAGCAGTAAATTCTTAATGGAAACTTTCTCCAATCATGTCTTATTAGCACAATATTTTTAAAAGACACAGCAGTTCTCAAAGGTCACATCTTCTGAATTCAAAAGAAATTGGGGAAAAACAAAAGAATGGCCATAAAGAAAGAAAGAGATGAAAAGGAGGGAATATAAGCAACAGAAGCTAAACACTGGTGAGAAAAAGAATTTTGACACTGAAATCTTAAGCCAGTTTTTAGAGTGGCTTAAGTGACATTTGGCCTTCTTACAATGTTATAGGGCATTAAATGTTTCATTTCTACTTGGTGTAAGCAAGCTGTTAAAAAAAATGGAATTTCAATGATTGCATGCATGCAGGGGCAATCTTCATTTTTAAAGTGTTTTTTTACACAGTCAGGTGCTTTAGATTTACAATGTATAGGACAAGTTAACTTAGTGAGTGTGGTACGGTTTGTCTCAAAGCTTATTTTGTTTCAGGTGACTGAAGCAGTGGCAATTTGCTGAAATATTTTTGTCTCCTTTTCAGTTGTTCATCAAAATAAACAATGGTTAGACTCCAAATACCTAACTGTTTTCTAGTTCTTGTTTATAGCATAGGTTTGCAAAAATTTAAGAGCTGTGGTGTTCCTCTGAAAAAGTGAAAAACGCTGCCTTTTGACATTTAAGCAGTCCTCTAGCAATAGAAACAAGTTTGTGGCAATTAATAGTCCTAGAAGATATTTCAAGTTTGGAATCACTGTCCAGACACATCATTTTGTACCCTTAATATACAAACAGACAGACTATAGGGGTTATTTACACAAGTACTTGAACTTCCATATAGTAGGTGATGAGAACACAGATATATGACACAAAGAAAGCTGCTACTAATAATCAAGGAAAGGAAATTATAGATCAGTGGTTCATTTTTTTTTCCTTTTTATAATCGCTAGGTATCAGCAGTAAAAAAAAAAAAAAAAACCAACTATGTGCTTAGATAGTCCTTTATTGCATAGTTCATAGGATTTCTTGTTGCATCGTGAAGCGCAATTCCTTCACACAATATAAGAGATGAATGATAAACTGTGATTATACTGAAAATAATGTTCTCTAATGATTTTTGAAGTCAAGTAGCTAATAAGAAAGGTGACTGGTAATTCATTACTGTTTAATATCCAACAATAAAATACCTGAAGAGAATATCTTAACATTTCTTTTCCACCTTTGTTTCACCAACTGAATTTGCTTTGTAGATAAATTTGTAAAACCATTAAGGAGTCTTTTACTACCCAGATTCTCACAGCAGATAAAAAAGGTACAAATTTGTTTTCAGATGAAAAGCCTTGTGCTTGTGTTGGTTTTGGGTTCTTTTTTGGCTGTGGTTTTTTTTTGTCTCCTTGCATACTGTTACCTAAGCTGTAAGTCTCAGACATGCAGAAGGAGGAATTCAGCTATTATTCTGAAAACATTCCAAATAAGAATTCCTAATGATGTGTTAGATTATTTTATGGGAAGAAGACTCATGTATAGCTGGTAGTCCTTTTATTGAGGGCTTCCATACAGATGCCTTATTTTACAGGGAAGACATATTTGGTTAATCTGAAGCTTCATTATCCATGTTTATACTATGATATTGTGGTGGATTGACCTTGGCTGGCTGTCAGATGCTCACCCAGCCACTCTTTTACTCCCCCTCCTCAAATGACAGGGGGATGAAAAACCTCAGGGAAATCACTTACCCATTACCATACCATAAGGGGAAAAAATAGACTTGATTTTGGGAAAATTAATTTAATTTACTGTCATTTAAAATAAGTTTGGATGATGACACACACAAAAGACAAACTGAAGCACCTTCCCTCCACCTCCCTTCCTTTTCCCAGGCTCAGCTGTCCCTCCCGACTCCTCACCCATTCCCAACTCCCTTTACCTCCTCCTGCCCCAAACAGCGCTGGGACACTGAGAGCAGGGGTTGCTGTCAGTCCGTAACACTTCATCTCAGCCTCTCCTTCCTCCTCACACTCCTCCCTTGCTCCAGCATGGGTCCTTCCCATGGGCTGCAGTCCTTCAGGATAAACCTGCTCCAGTGTGCAATCTCCACAGGCTGCAGTTTCCCTCAGGAAATCCTCACCTGTGCAGTATGTGGTCCTTCACAGGCTGCAGGGGAATCCCTGCTCCCATGCCTGAAGCACGCCCCTCCCCTCCTCTGGCCTTGGTGTCTGCATGGCTGTTTTTCTTGCATTTTTTCTTCACTCCTGTCACTGCTGCATGCCATTTTTTACCCTGTCTGACATATGCTTTCCCAGGGGCAGCAGCACGGTGGCTGCTGGGCGTAGCCGTGCCCTGTGCTGGGCCTGCTGGAACCGGCTGGAACCGGCTGTGCCCAGCTCGGGGCCGCCCCGGCCTCTCCTCAGAAGCCGCCAGCACCGGGGCACCTGCACACCGTAGAGAACATTTTGAGGAACATTTTGGAAATAAGAAATAAATTCCTGTACCTTTACTTAATATACTACCAAGTACTGAGAAATAGTACAAATAAATGATAGCATATGTGAGAAAGGGCATCTTGTTATAGCTTAATATAAAATCAGTAAAGAGCGATCGAAAGATTAGAAGTGTTGCATCCGGAGTTGGTAAGGATTTTAAATATTTAAGTCAGGTATTTTAAGATAATAATTTATCCTTAGCAGGAAATAGCTTAATACATTAATTTTAAACCAAGAAAGAAGATACAGAATCCCAGAGCAGAATTTTCTTTGGAAAAGCTGTTTAGCTCATTTCACATATTAGCACAGCAGCAAGCAGAGAAAATAATCCTTGCTATGAAAGGTTTGGTAACAAGTTAGATGGGATATGAATTAATGGAAGGAATGAGAAACTATTGGAGGTCCCACAAAATGAGCAAGTGCTATCAGGTTGTCAGTAACATCTACATGAAAATTAATAGTAGCTGCCTTATTTATTATGAACTGGAGTTTTGACACCCTACCAAATCTGTTAACAGAAGACTGCAAAGCTATGTGGAGCATGGGGAGCTCAGAAGTAGATGAACACTAAAAGTATTCAGTAAGTAACAAAAAAATACTTCATCCTTTAAATATTGCTTTTATTCTAGCATTTTGATGAGTTGGAAATTCCAAAGAAGCAAATAAATCTTATCATTAACCTATACTTAGTGTCTTTGAAAAACTTCATTTTATTAAACAACATCCTGTTTCTGTCTGTATATTTATTTTTCTTTCATGCACAAAACAAAATTCATAAATTATATTTTCTACTTGAAGTTGTCAGCATGTTTGTTATTTTTTTCTTGAAGAAATTTCCCAAGGCACTAGCACTGAGGAATGTGCTTGCTTTCCCAAAGCGAAGCAGTATCTTCTCTTACCTTCTAATTGGTATTCATTTACAAGTTACTCATTCTGATTGTTTAAAGGTACCTGTCATTCCTCTTCAGGAAGAGTGTTATATTCAGTGCAAGATACTATTTTTATTCAATCAGTTATTGCTTTCTAGGTCTATGAAATTTATTTCTATTTGATTTTAGCAGCCTGCATTAATTTAGTTTTATCAGTTATGATGAAGTTTTTGCTTATTTCACTTTATCTTTCATTCAGGTTGCAGAGCACTTCAATTGCATACTTAATATTAAGCTCGTGAAAAGTTCCACAAAGTTAGTACACAAATGCAAGAAGTGTCCCATTTACAGTGACTTAGTGTTAGTATTTTACAATATTAACCAGTAGCCTCTGAACGTTGAGATAGGAATTGAATAAAATTGAGAATAGGAAGAAAAGTCTCTTGATGCATATTTTTTCATGAAATAACATTAAAAGGAGAGTGTTTAAGACTTCTTTGGGCAAAAAAGATAAGTGTTCTCTAAGTCAATGTAAAATTATTTTTACATTGACACAACAATTAATACAATTAAATTCCTGTGGTGTTAAAATACATTGGAGCATTTTTACAGAGGAATGACTACAGGCTTTAAAAGTGGCTGAGGTGACCTGTGTCCTACGAACGCAATATTGTATCCCCTCATGTCATAAATAGATGGTGTGCTGCAGACGTTCAATAGACTTCAGGAGAAATCCAAATGAACACCCTATATTTGAAAAATTGCAGAACTACTTGATCACATGGACGTCAGGGAAAAATGTGGTGCCTGGATGATTTATGTACAGTAAACCTCCAGATTTATTATCTTCAGATATTCTATGATGGAACTAAAGATATTTATGATAGGGCAATTCAGTAGGTACCTTAACGCAAAATCTTAATGTTAAGACAACTATTTGGAGTGCAGCCATCCCTTCCAGCTATTAATCCTCATATTTCTACAGAATCATGTTCTAAAACCTTTCCTTTCTTACTCCTGCCTCCTTGCTCCTCTTGCTGTCTCTCCTGTGTTGTTAGAGTCCTCAAATGTGACATTGCAAATTTTAATCTTCTATATTATAGACATATTGCAAAACCTTCCCACCAAAAATTCATTGACCATTTCCCATAGAGAACCAGCTCAAAGAGTATTTTGAAAATATCACTTCTGAATTTTGACATATAGATTTGCCTGCAAATGGGGAGTACATTTTGTACTTCTGTACAATTAAATTGAATATATTTTAGGCTGCTGCTGTGTTACAGTACTGACTGTCAATCTGTCTTGTATCATCTCAACTCTTATTCCTTTTTATGTTAATCTTCACTACTGTATTTTGCTGACTTTAACAGTACTAATATGTGGTGATACCCCCAGCAGTATTACAGCTTAAAGTTTAAAAACCTCCTTTTAAAAATTAGGATATTTTTTTTTTTATATATTGTTAATGTTCATAAAATCAATAGTATAATTCAAATCTAAAAATAAAAATATTTTGCTTATGAGATCTATTGTTCACATGAATCATAGCAATTGCAATATTTCTAAATATGAAAATTTATTATTTCATTTTGCTTTTGAATAGATTTAATTCTGTTTTCTGATACTCATGGATTATAATATCTAAAGTAGGCAAAACTAGCTTCTAAGTTTAGAACTTCAGGCTAATGGCTGGTGTTGATGCCACTGTTTTAAGTTTACTGGTTGAGGGCCATCCTGTGTGTTTTAACACTTGAGGAAGCCTCCAGAGTGAAAATTTGTTAGTTACAGCACTTATGAAGCACCTTGATTAGATACCAGACCTTTTTTTTTTTTGTTTTTTTTTCTCTCCACCTGAATAAAAGCAAACTTTTCCTATAGTACAATCAAACATGTGAAACTGACTCTTATGAAGATCTGGGGCCACAGTCTATTTCACAGTGCTGCTGGTACTAAATGGCAAGTGCTTATGCCTAGTACAACAATTCACAGCAATCTCTTTATACCACAGCTGGCACCTGATAACTTGTGACTGCAAGGTGAGAGACTGCAAATGTGCAGAGCAGTTTTCCAGTGTAGACTTGAGTATCTTCTCTGTTTCAACAGAATTTCAATTACCAGCATTACAGATGTGCTTGTATGTTTGTAGCATGATATTTTAAGATAAAAGGTGGTCAAGTTTCATATAAAAAGAAAGGCTTTTTGCAAATATATTCAGTTTGTGAGGGTTTTTTAAAGTTATCTACAGTGTATGCATACATTAAAGACTGTGTTATAGAAACAGGTAAAATGTGACTATCAGGAATAATAAATTTTTCTCATGAAAATGAATATATCTTGCCATGAGTGTTTTCAGAATAAAATTACCAGACCATGAGAGGAAGAAAACTTTTAATATTAATGGAAGATAGCTAGTTAAAAAAAAAAGGAAAAAAAAAAAAGAAAAAAAAAACCAAGAAAAAGGGTGTGTGTTTTAATTATATGCAAATTAAAAATTAAGATAAACAAATTAAATTAATAAAAATATATTATATGTCATATTATTATAATGCAACATGTAAGAAATAGTTAAAGAAATAGGAACTCCTATAAGTAATGTAAATCTGTTACCTTAAATACTGTCACAATGAGCTGTATTAGATTACTTACATTTTCTGAATGTAATTCATTTTTACAAATGTTTTAACTTTCAGGTGTCTGATTTGATACAGACTATAGGTCAGATTTCATATTTTTGGTCTATTTCATCATGACATTTAGAAGACAGATTAGAAATTTAAGTGAAAACCTGCAAATATTGCTGAAATATTGCTTTTTCAGTCTTGTCATTATATTGGTCAAGAAAAAAAATTGTATTATTGGCTTGTTTTTTCTTTAAAATTCATTGGGTTTGACCAGTACAGTAAATTACTTTTGGTAACAGAAGAATAATTACCTGTCCAGATTTCTATGAACATACACTGTTTTCAGACTCTATATAACAAGACTGAAGAGTATAGTTTTAACACACATTTCATCTCCTACAATGAAGATGATACAATTTTTTGCTTTATGATATGTGTTTAAAACTAAGTTGATACAGCTATTGATCTTAAATAATTTTATTTTTCCAGTTAAAACATATTTAACCAATAAAAAATGTCTTGCAAAACCAAGGTTAGGACCTAGCAGCTGTCAAACATCATAAGGAAAATTAGTATGATGAAAGTATTTTTTAAGCTAGATACCAGCATCTAAGAATGGTGTACAGTATTCAGGGGTGTTATGGTAGTATTAGAATCATCATCCAAATAGTGGCATTCTTATATTAAAGTGTGGAGGGTAAGGAAAATTCATAATTTTTTATGCAGAAATTGGTTTATTTGTTCCTGTAGTAAAGCTATCAAGCCAACACTTCTGTTCCGTTGGTTGGTGAGCTTTTTTCAGAAGAGTGTTCCCTTTTAGCCTATTACTGTATAAAATGCAAAAGGAGTAATCAGTTGACAGCTGCAAGACGAAACCCTTTATGTCTGAAGTTGTATTAGCCAACAAAGCTGAATGATACTGAGCTTATAAAACTACAGACCTTGATGAGTTAGTGAACCTGTGCATTATTAATACAGGAACAGTTCAGTGGGGAAATATTGCTTTACATGAAATATGAACACATTGCTTGAGCTTCAGAGAAGCACTTAGATTTACTTGCACGTTTACAGATAATGAAGCTGCAATAAAGTAGAGATCAAATTAAAAACACGAGATGAAAATGCTGGGTGCTATTTTTTATTTTGTAAATTCATTTTGCTGCTGTCTTGTACACAGAAGTCTCAAGGTCTTAAACACTAGCTATGATAAATTTAAAACCATTAACTTTTTAGGGTACTGTAATATATTTTATTTCCCCTGCATGTCTTTTGAAGTTTTTGGGAGTTTTGTTTGGATGAGGTGATTTGTTTTTAAACAAACCAAAACAAAAACAAAGTAAAACACGTAAGATCATGCCTGGTGAAAAAGGACCTCGGGGTGCCGGTTGAGGCTGGCTGAACATGAGCCAGCAGCGTCCCCAGGTGGCCAAGAAGGACAATAGCATCCTGGCTTGTATCTGAAACAGTGTGGCCAGGAGGACAAAGGAAGTGATTGTTCCCCTATACTAGACACTGGTGAGGCTGCACCTTGAATACTGTGTTCAGTTTTGGGCCCTCACTTCAAAAGGGACATAGATATGTTGGAGCATGTCCAGGGAAGGGCAATGAAGCTGGTGAAGGGTCTAGAGAACAGCTCTTATAAGAAGCAGCTGAAGAAACTGCGTTGTTTAATCTGGTAAAGAGGATGCTCAGGGGACTCTTACTGCTCTCAACAGCTACCTGAAATGGGGCTGTAGGCAGGTGGGGGTAGGTCTCTTCTCCCAGATAACAAGTGATACGACAAGAGGAAATGGCCTCAGGTTGTGCCAGGGGAAGTTTAGATTGGATATTAGAAAAAAAAAAAAAAATCACTGAAAGGGTGGTAAAGCATTGGAAGAGGCTTCCTAGGACAGTGGTGGCATCACCATCCCTGGGGGTATTAAAAAATGCATAGATGAGGTATTTAAGGACATGGTTTAGTGATGGCCTTTGCAGTTCTGTGTTAATGGTTGGACTTGATGGTGTAAAAGGTCTTTTCCAACCTAAATGACTCTACAGTTCTATGATTTGAGATGACCTTGTGACTATGGAAAAAAATATTTTTTATTACACAATTGCAAATTAAAAGATTTCTGTTTGATGGTAAACATCAATGAACGAAATCCATCCTTTTCCAGAGATTTCTATGATGTCTGCATATATGGAGATTGTGATCAATCCATACAAGAACTTTACTGACATTTTTTTCTCTAATGATAGTTTATTTACGGCCCCAGTTTTCAAGCATATATATCTCATAAAATGACTATTCCATTGTGATCGTATTTGCTGATTTCCTTGTTTAACTGCATGGCTGTGAGTCCATAAGGTTATAAATGACTGCACAAGGTGAAAACCAATGAAAATCAGTAACTAAGTATAAAGGTCATGTTATTAGGTAGTAATATTTTTATAGCTATGAGGTCCATCACAAATAAATATTCTAAATTGTATGTATATTTATAGAAATCTATATGTATATGTAGGACAAGGTTTCAAGGACAAGAGTCCAAGTACTGATAGCCTGATGAATAGAGACTTGTTAGAACTTGTAGGGCACAAGCTCTGGGAACAAAGGAACAAGCTAACTGCAGACCCCTGAGCCGCTACAGTTGAGGAGGCAACCAGACGGACAGAAAAACAAGTAGCCAGATAAGGGAACGGATGGCGCCGATACGTAATCAAGAAAGCTGCGTAGAAAGAAACTCCCTAACTTTGGAATAGAAATTATTGCTATGTCAAGATAAACTAATAAGTTCCTATTGTTCTAACGGTGTGCCTTAAATATCAACCAATCAGTGTTTTTTACACTTAAGATTTAACCAATCGGTGTGTAATATGTAGAAGGTAGAAACGTATATAATTGTAAGAAAATCACTAATAAATGGACATTTGCTTGCATCAAGCTTCATTCGCAGCATGTATATATAAAAACATATTTTTCCACATAGGTATGTATGTTACCTGAAATGAAAAATTTGGAGCCTTTGTTCTTTTGAGTTATTAAAAACAACATTCTGAATTAAAAGTGGGATTCTAATACGGGTTTTCACATAAGTGAAATTATATCTTCTTACAGCTCTCAAAAGGCCAACAAGAAGAGGCTTTTGTAGTGAAACAGAACATAAGTGTATATTTAGACGAATAAATATTATTAAAAGAAATCCGCTGGAACTTAGGAGGCTTGGAAAAGGACAGATATGTTTGTATCATTTTGGTACACAGAAATAGAAAAACTCAGCTAAACTGCATTTTAAGAGAGAAAATATTAGTGTTCTTATCTCTAATATTTTATCCTTAATCCCTTGAATTTGCAGAAAGTAGTAAGTTTTATAACAGCTAGGAGCAGAATGTTTGGTGCCTGTATGATAAAAACATTTCCTTCAGGGGGTGACTTTCAGAATGTTTCCCAGCTGAATAACCTGGAACACTTTCAGACAGAGTGCAGAAGAGATGGCCAAAGACAGCTAGAGGTTTTTTAATAATTTAGAAAAGTGTCTAATTTTTCAGTCAAATGCTTTGTGTTACTGGAAAGAGTAGCAACATTGATAAAATAATATTTGGATGCAAATAACATTGAAAAGGTATGACTAACTGCATGAAGATTCAAGATAGAGCTTATTTTTTAACTTCCTGCCCTCCCCCGCCCCCCATATCGCTACTGCAGTTGGGGTCCAGGCATCTTCAAGCTACTGCATAACAGAGGAGATCCTGCCTATCTGCCTTTCATCTTCTGGGGCAGCCTGCTTGCTTCATCCCATAACTCCTCCATTTAGTGGCACAGCTCCTCCAAGACACCCCACCTCCTGCTGGACAGGGGCCATGTCTCCTAGCACCAGAGAGAGACCCCAGGCAGCCTGTGACAGGGGCAGATGTTTCTACTATCTGAAGCTCAATCTGCATGGAAGCCTTTTCCCTAAATCTAACACCTGACAGGGAAGCTTTCCTGTGGTGTGTCACCACTGCATGTGACACTTACTACAGTACAAATTCAACTTAGCCACCTCTTCCTCACACCCTTCTGCCCAAACTGTTACACCTGCTAGCTGTGCTCTGGACCTAGCTCTTATATAGGCCTCTCCTGAGCACTGGCTAAAAGGGTGCTTGACACTCCCTAAGTAGAGGGCAGGTGCAGTGAAGGTCCCAGCCACCCTGGGTTGAGGGCAGCTGATTGAGCTTGTTAGAAGTTGCTAGAGCTTCCTCAGGCTCACACCCTTGTAGGTCCCCCTACCTCATCATTACCTACAAGCATCAGGCACCCTCTCAAGTTCCTCAGGTGGTTTCTAAGCATTTGTCAATGATCCTGGACCTTGTCCCCAGAAGGTCCATAAGCTCCAGACACTGATAGGCAAACTGTTGCATCTGTTGGCTGCCTCTGTTATCTGCAGTCTGGGACATGTGCTTTTAGGACTGTTCAATTATTCTGCATCATTATTGAACATCTAAGTAGACAATCTTCTCACATTTATTAACCATTTTCCTTTCCCGTGTTTCCTGCAAGGATCTCTCTGTTCTGGGTTTTACCAGCATTAATAGGCTAATTCGAAAGCTGTCAAATAACTACTCAAGCACATAGACAACAATCAACTTACTAGAGTTTTAATTTAGTAGAAGATTAAATTAATTGCTAAAATAGTAGGAAGCGACTAACAATAATGTTGCTACTCTGGTTTTCCAAAGGCAGTAATAATTAATATATTATTGAATGCAATGATCTGTTATAACTTGAAAAGAACCAAATTGTAACCCATGCCAATAACACATCAAGGACTTTGAAAAAAGAACTATGTGAAGGCTGGACATTCTTCAAGAAGTCTTAAAGGTGCAGGATCAGGCCGTCCCATGTGCCCAAAGATGAGCTGATGGGGCAGAAGGCCAGCCTGGCTGGACAGAAAGCTTTAGTTATGACTCAGGGAAAAAAACGAGAGTTTACCACCATTGGAATAAGGGGCAGGCAAGTCAGGAGGACTATAAGGAAGTCACAAGGTTATGCAGGGCAAAGATTAGAGAGGCGAAAGCCACACTAGAAATCAGGCTGGCCACTGCTGTAAAAGGTAACAGAGCATGTTCTTACAAACACATTAAGAACAAAAGGAAGGCCAAGGATAATCTTCATCCTTTAGTGGATGTGGTGGGGAGCATTAGTACAAAGGAGGAAGAAAAGGCTGAGGTAATTAATGCTTTCTTTGCCTTAGTCTTTAATAGCAAGACCAGTTACCCTCTGGGTACTCAGCACCCTAAGCTGGAAGACAGGGAGAAAGAGGAGAAGAATGAAGTCCCAGCAGTCCAGGAGGAAATGCTTGGTGACCTGCTGCTCCACTTAGATGTGCACAAGTCTATGGGGCCAGATGGGATCTACTCAAGGGTACTGAGGGAGCTGGTGAAGGAGCTCAGCAAGCTACTCTTCATCATTTATCAACAGTCCTGGCAAACTGGAGAAGTCTCAGAAGACTGAAGATCAGCCAATGTAATGCCCATCTACAAGAAGGGCAAGAAGGAGGATCCGGGAAACTACAGGCCTGTCAGTGTGACCTCAGTGCCAGGGAAGGTTACAGAAAAGATCATCTTGAGCACCATCACACAGCATATGCAGGGCAACCAGGAGATCAGGCCCAGCCAGCATGGGTTTAGGAAAGGCACGTCCTATCTGACGAACCTGATCATCTTCTATGACAAGATGACCTGCCTGATTTATGAGGGAAAGGCTGTGGATGTTGTCTACTTGGACCTTAATAAAGCTTTTAATAAAGATGTCTCCTACAGCATTCTCCTGGAAAAACTGGCTGCTCATAGCTTGGATGAGTGTACTCTGTGCTGAGTCAAAAGATGTCTGGACAGCCAAGCCCAAACAGTGGTGGTGAATGGAGTTACATCCAGCTGGCAACTGGAACAACACAAGTGGTGGTCCCCAGGGCTCAGTATTGAGGCCAGTTCTCTTTAACATCTTTATCAATGATCTCTATAAGCAGATTGAGTGCACTCTCAGTAAATTTGCAGATGACACCGAGTTGGATGGGAGTGCTGACCTGTTTGAGGGCAGGAAGGCTCTGCAGAGGGATTTGGATGGGATGGAATGATGGGCCAAGGCCCTGAGTCCTGCACTTGAGTCACAACAACCCCACACAATGCTACAGGCTTTGGGAAGAGCAGAAAAGGACTGGAAATGCTGGTTGACAGCTGGCTGAAAATGAGCCAGCAACATGCCCAGGTGCCCAACATGGACAACAGCATCCTGGCGTGTATCTGAAAGAGTGTGGCCAGCAGGGCAAGGAAAGTGATTGTCCCCATGTACTTGGCACTGGTGAGGTCGCAGTTCGAATACTGGGTTCAGTTTGGGCCCCTCACTTCAAGAGGGACATTGAAGTGCTGAAGTGTGTCCAGAGAAGGGTGATGAAGTTGGTGAAGGATCTGGAGCACAAGTCTTATGAGAAGCAGCTGAGGGAACTGCAGTTGCTTAGCCTGGAGAAAAGGAGGCTCAGGGGGCACCTTATTGCTCTCTACAACTCCTGAAAGGAGGTTATAGGCAGGTGGGGGTAGGTCTCTTCTCCCAGATAACAAGTGATACGACAAGAGGAAATGGCCTCAGGTTGTGCCAGGGGAAGTTTAGATTGGATATTAGGAAAAAAAAAAAAAAAATCACTGAAAGTTCAGTCAAGCATTGGAAGAGGTTGCCCAGGACAGTGGTGGAATCACCATCCCTGGAGGTATTTAAAAAATGCATAGATGCAGTATTTAAGGACATGGTTTAGTGATGGCCTTTGCAGTTCTGCATTAATGGTTGGACTCAATGATCTCAAAGGTCTTTTCCAACCTAAATGATTATACGATTGTATGATTCTATGATTCTATGAAAGTCAATGTTCATAAGACCATAGCAATTTCACATGCACCCCTCCACTGAAGATATAAAACAAAGGCCTTGAAAGTCTACAGAAATAAGGTCATACTTGATACCATTTGTTTATGCAAATGACCAGCTACTGGTTCAGAACTGCATAATGAGGCTGCTCACATCTGCCAGCCTAGTGGAAATGGCTTTATAGTAAGTACAAAAAGGTCTGCAATGAAAACTGCGAGTTGTGTTGGTGTCACTTGTTCAGACTTTGATGTGCAGAACTGATCACTCATATCCTATACTCTACTGTGAAATGCACAAGTACTGCCTTGTCAGTGAAGGAAATTGTAGCTTAGTATTTGGTGTAAGGCTTTGTTGATTGAGTTTTCTTTAGTTACCTACCACTGAGGACTGGCTGTCAAAGCTGATGAACAGATCATCTAAAAATATTCCTAGTACTTTTGGATTAATTTCCTTTACCCATTCTCTTTAATCTTTCTTTCCTTGTTGACCGATTCTGTGTTTTCTGTTACATAGAAATTACTTAAAGAGGAATGGCAACAGATATTAGTTACAAATATATCAGTACATAGAGATGAATATTGTAATGATCAGAACACTTACCATTTACACTTACAGATATCTAGCAACATCCAATCTGAGTGTGCTTGGGCTTGGTTTTGGTCATTATGGGTTTGAATGCAGACAAAAGCAACTCTTTTGTAGACAGAAGTCAAGGGTGCTGGTGGCTCATGCTGAGGGGCATAAGTGAGAAATGGAGCAAGGGAACTGGAAGGAACTTGATGTTGATTCAAAGTCCATGCACATGGAAACTACAACCTTAAGTATTCAAATGCATAATTAAATTAAATTGACAAAACTTTTTTTCTTTCTTTCAATACATATGCTACCCTGAAGTTGACTGCATATTATTACATCATTAGCTGAAAATACTTTCAAAATTATTAGCTTAAATTTTGGCTTCAGTTGCAATAAAAGTGTATCTTGTCAGAAATACACTTGTTCATGAAACCCCGATTCAGTCTCCTTTTCTTCGCATAAAGATGGCATCGATAGGTGCTTACAGGAAGAGGAAGATTCCATATTTCTGTTCCACAGCTCTATCTATAATTTTGGGTAAAGTAACAGCACTCCACTGGGATTTAACTGCTGCTACTACAGTGGGATATTTACACATTCATCTCATACACTAGCATGACACTTATTTCATGTTTACAGAATTGATAAACACATTTGAGGATGCACATCATAAACATCCTCATATGACATATGATGGAAAAATTGGCAAGGATTATATCTTTCATATTTTCTTTGACTTAAATTTCAGTTTCTGTCTTGTTGCATGAATTCAGTGCTTAAAAGTAGTTATTTTCAGTGAGATTTATGTCTTGGTAGATGTCTATTTTTATGAAACAATTGCAGGAACCCATAGCTGAGGTAGCAGGGTTTTTGGTAGAAATGAGGCAAATCTCAGTGAAATGAAGAGATTTTCAAAAGCTTTTATATGTTTTGGGTGGGTACAATTTTCTTCATATTGAGAGATCATAAAACACACACAATCCTACACACATATGTATATGTAGATAGGTACAATACTTATAAATCTTTTTGATTGAAAAATAGGTTGCTTTATCAAGCCAAATTATAAATAGGACAATAGGACTTCTGAAGAATACAGAACATAATCTTGTTGCGGCAGTCATTGGGCTGCCATTATAGTAATACCTTTCAATAACACAGTCAGTGACAAGCCAACAGATCATACAAATTCCTCTTTCCTCCCCTCCCCTCCCTCTCCTCTCCTCTCCTCTCCTCTCCTCTCCTCTCCTCTCCTCTCCTCTCCTCTCCTCTCCTCTCCTCTCCTCTCCTCTCCTCTCCTCTCCTCTCCTCTCCTCTCCTCTCCTCTCCTCTCCTCTCCTCTCCTCTCCTCTCCTCTCCTCTCCTCTCCTCTCCTCTCCTCTCCTCTCCTCTCCTCTCCTCTCCTCTCCTCTCCTCTCCTCTCCTCTCCTCTCCTCTCCTCTCCTCTCCTCTCCTCTCCTTTAATTTTACTTTCTGTGATTTCAGTTTCATAAACTTAGTATTTTCTGATAAACTGTTCATTTGAGTTACTCAAATATATTTAACGGATTATAATGTGTTGTTCTGATGCACAAAGTATTTCAATACATTTACTTCTGAAATAAATGTTCAATGAAATAATAGAAATTATGTGAAGAAATATTCTGAACACATTCCTAAAACCTAGACTAGAATGCACATTGAGTACTCAAGTGCAAATGCTCCATATCC
The DNA here is from genome assembly GCF_017639655.2 of Falco naumanni. NCBI lineage: Eukaryota > Metazoa > Chordata > Aves > Falconiformes > Falconidae > Falco > Falco naumanni. The sequence goes on along the minus strand of NC_054056.1, from coordinate 57,148,675 downwards.
CATTGGTACTTTGCAAGCCATTCAGTTACTTTGCTATTAATATCTTTAGGAAGAACATGAATGAGTATGGAACTGTTGGCTCTGCAGCTGATGAGTTTTGCTGTTAATGTGTATTGATGTCAACCAGTTGCAAGAAAGGAAAGGACAACACAAAGACCAGATGCCAAACAATTTGGTCTCCCTGTAGTGAGGCAATTATTCCCTTGGAGGCTCTTATCATCTTTATAGCATGAATTCTGCACAAGCTTCAAGTGTACTTATCACTTTCTGCTGCACTACTGGCACTATACTTAACACCATGGATACAAATTACAGAGGAAGAGAGCTGAAACCAGCCTGTATCCGAGACATGGAAATTAACAGACCACC